>NW_009727894.1:24760-25060 GCF_000703405.1 Apaloderma vittatum | reverse complement strand
ATGGCTCTGCTGAGCACATAGCACCCGGCGTGGGGGCGGTCGAGGTCAGAGGGACAGAACGACGTCGTAGATGAAAAGAAGCTGAATTGCGAAAGCAACCACCAGAGCAGGATTTGAGATATTTTTTAGGGTGCTTCATCCCCAATTTCTTTGAAAGCTTCTGGGAGGGGAAGCTGACAGGGTGACAAGGGCTTTTGACTGAGCCGCTAAGCTCATTCATGTCGTTTAATGCTAGGTCGGAGGTGTCTTTTTTTTTTTCCCTCGGGGTGTACTGGGGAGACCCCAATCCCGAAAAAACGC
>NW_009727894.1:14442-24687 GCF_000703405.1 Apaloderma vittatum | reverse complement strand
AAGGGCAAAAAGTGCTTCCCTGCCGATCGAAGTTGCTCCACATTTAATTAACGCTGCTCCCAAGCTCGCAGTCTTCTTAGGAGGTTGTGGTTTGGTGTTTTGTTTTGTTTTGTTTTGTTTTTTTTTTTTAACAGAGCATATAGCGCGTTATTAAATACTTACAACCCGGTTGGCAACCGATTTGAGAAGCTCTAGCCGCGAAGCCGGGCGGGCTTGCCCCGCGGGAGGGACCGGCGGCAGCTCCCGGGACTCGGGACTCTTGGGCGGGGGGAGACTGCAGCGGAATAGGCACACCTAGCAAAGGTATCCTCTCAAGGAAATGCGGCTGGCAAGAAAAACAACCTTCAGCCTGCAATCGAAGTGTCAAAGTGCTGAACGTCGCCTGTTTTTCTGTCTCCGACTGCAAGGAACAGACCATCAGATTTTGAACCACCCGGGGGGAAGTTTTAGTGCTCAGAACTCCAGGGGCTTTCCTCTTGTCACTGCTGCCCCTTTTTACACAGCTCTCGCATTTTTTTAACTCCCTCCCCGTCGCTTCCTTTCCTCCACTCTTCAGATATTTATTTATTTATTTGTTTAATTTATGTATTTATTTTCTGCTCGTGCCTTGAAGACCAGGTAAGAATGCCTGGCGACAGGTGTAAGGATTTTCTGCTCCATGAAAGTGGTCAGACGTGTGAAGACGTTGTCTATTCCTGAAAATCTTGCCTACTGAAAACAAAAGGTCCAAACCAAACGAACACCCGCCCCCCGCCCCAGCAAACATTTGTCTTCTCAGAGTCACCAGGTGAGTCCTCTACTCCTTTGCCTCTAGCAGGGGAAAGCAGGAAAGGCATCACTATTTGTGTGTAGCCATTGCTGTTTTCTCCAGATAGATGAATAACTTATCAAGTGGGACTGTTGAACAGCAAAGGGTGCTAGACTGGATGAGGAATTTAGCTGGGCAATGCAAACAGGCTGTCTCAAGAAGGAAATCCCTAACTGGTGAGAAGCTGGTACCTGAAACGTCAGTAAGAGCCAGTACCACTGTCTGCTGTGCGTGTTTGCTTTGCTTTGGATAGCCCAATCATTACCACTCTAAGAATGGGGCTTAATTTGCTTATCCATATACATATGAAAGGACAAAGCCTGAACGGGAAAACACTTGCCAAATACATTTTCAGTTGCTTACTGTGCTACATGGCACACTGCTAACTCTGTACAGCTATCTTCTGTGTTAGGATAAACATCTTTTAGAGGGGTCCAGAGCAGGACTTCTTCCCTGTAAAGCACTAATGTCACAGATACAGTAATGCGGTCCTTGCTTAGCAGCCAGGGAGTTAATGCACTCAGTCTAAGATTTCCATCAGTCTTCTGTTTTAATGCCCATTTTGACACTGGGTCACATCTACTTTCAATTAAACTCAACAGCCTGTGGGAACAGCTGCAGACTAAATTTACCTCCTATTTTGCCAAGTGCAGAATTTTTACAACAATGAATGAATTGAAAACACAAGCAGCATATCTTTATTAGAAAAAAAAGGAAAAAAAAATTTCCAAAGCTCTGTGAGCTCTGAAAGACTTGGATCCTGAAAAATTTACTCTCATCAAGGATATCCCTGAAAAAGTAGGTGCACTTTATTTATTTGTATATTTGCCTAATCCTCTGCATTTTCTCCTTCCATGATACAGAAACCCAAATATTCAGCCTGACCTGTTTCTGCTCACAAATGAAAAAAAATGTAACTGATGTCAAAATCATGATGTGGTTCTTGCTTCTATTCTGCATAGTTACTGTGTACCCAAGCAGGAGTTCAGTTACAAAACACGTGGTATGTAAGGGTATATAATATTTTATAGACATTAAATCACAACCTGGCTAGCATTTGTTTTCATGTCAAGCCCTGCTAATTTTCACTTGCCGTGGCAGACAGCAGTTTTTTTTCTGACTATGAGTAAGGCAAGAACGATGATGGATTTCTAATTATTAGCCAAGGTGCTAAGTTTCCACATCTCTGCCCTCTTGTCTCTTGGCAGGTAAATATTCCAAGGTCCATGTTATTCAGTATCATGTCATATCAGAGAGTGGGTGTAAAAATCTATTACAAGTATGTCCAAGCTGAAATCTAGATAAGCAGAACAAAAGATTGTCCTCATTTTGCCTCAGTACTTTTTGCTCTTAAATATAAAGTAGGTAATTATATTTCCTTTTGACAATAGTACTATACCACTTCAATAAAGAAAACAGGACAAACCATGTTGCCTAATACAGATAATATAACAATATATTTATATTAAATTTAATAAAGGATGAAAACCAAGAATAAAACAATGGTCTTAGTTAACAAGTATATTTTCATATGGTAGTGATTCTCTGTTTTGTAATTTAGTATCAGAAAGACAAGTTTGTCTTATAATGTAATTGCTGACATGCTATCAAAATGCCTATGGATGAATTAGCAGAAGTTTAAAAAAACTCCAAATGCAAGAAAATATTCATATCTGCACTTCATGTAAATAGTGGGAAAATATTTTTCAGCCTTTTCTAAAATGCTTAGTGAATTGCATGTACTGATTTTGGGCTGAGCACACATTTTACCTGCTGCTGTATTTTTAAAGTAAGATGTGTGGATTTTTGCCATTTGGTAGCAGAGAAAAAAGCACTTGTGAAGACAAGCTTAACTCAAGACATTGCAAATACCCTCATATAATTTATTGTATTTCTACAGGCGCAGAAGGGATCAGAAGGGAATAGCTACATCTACCAGATACGTTTTTGGCACACAGTTAGCTACACCTGCCATATTAGTAGCAGTTGTAGTGATCTCACCAAACCTGTTATCTTTCTCTTACTTTTTTTTGTTTTGTTTTGATAAGCTCCCATCTCTAACCCAACTGCAATAACTTCTCTGATAAAATCTGTGTTTAGTCTTTGCTGGACAAATTTCAGTGTCATTCAAGCACTGATTTTACTGGGATTTTGTCTAGGCGAAGATTTGAGCTGATGAGTCAGTAGGACCTCAGACTGTGCCTTCATGGTAAGGTGCTTGAGGACAGCTGGGAGAAGCAAACATCTTGATTATCCACAGTCCTCAAAGCTGAATTTGCTGTGGTGCTTCCCTTGCCAGCATGATTTTCTCTACGTTGGCATTGCAGTTTTCTGAGGCATAATCTATATTTCTAGAGATTGTAAAACCAGCGGAGAAAGCAGGAAAGCTTTTTTTTTTTTTTCCCCCTTTCTGCTGGTGCCAAAAAAAGTAAGATAAGACCTCATAAACACAACATAGAGACTTGGCCGCAGCCAACCCCAGCAAGCCCTTACAGGCACTTTACAAGTCTCTGTGTGCCTAGGTATGGCTCTCCATACATGCCCTCAGGCTGTGTATGGCTGCCCACATTGGTGTCTTATCCTGCTTGGTCAGCTATGAGCTTGATCTTATTGATGCTCTTTGAGGATTCCCCATGTACACTATCAGGGTTTAACTCCACACACAATGTAAGGAAAGTGCTTTTAATGAGGGGTGAGAGGAAGGACGCAGCAGTGTATTTCCATTTCCTGTGATACCACCACTCACCTGGAACCCTGCAAGGTAGGACTTCCAAGTAGTCAAAGTAGAGGTGCCCAAGCCAAGAAGAAAGCAGAATTTCAGTCAGGTTGCCACCAGGCGTTATCTAACTGCTAAATGCACATGGGCAGAACTAGGTATTTGCTTCAGAGATCAAATGATGCTTGATTTCTCCTGGATTCATGACAATCAGCAGAGAAATCTGTTTCTTCACAGAGTTGTGGATGCTGATGAAAGCTTCTTTTGCAATGGAAATGTTTACAAAAACTGCTGTGCTCCATAGAAGCTCTAATTGTAGAATCCCAACATGCTTTGGCTTGGAAGAGACTTTAAAATCATCTAGCTCCAACACATGTATAACATGATGTGAGCTTGGCTTTCTCTTTAATTGATATATAGTAACAATTTCTACAATCTACTTGTCTATTTTCTTAATTTTTAGAAAGTTAATTGCTCCTTGAACCAGAGAGCAGATACAAGAGCTCCAGTGAGGAGAGGGCAGGCTGGCAGTTCGATCATATGAGATTTGTTTCCATAAGAAATCACTTCAAAATAAAGACAAAGCTAATTTTGCATGTGCAACAATGCCAACCAAAATCTCATGAACTCAGAATAATGTTCCTGGTGTGACTAGAGACTGTTTTCTTGAGGTTGCCTTTATATTTGACAAGTATCTTTCCTCTTACAGAAAGCTGATCTGTATAACTAATTGGCTGGATTACTCTAAAAAGTGAAATTCAGAAGGATGTTGTAGTACATTTATTCCAGACTAATCCATTAATAAAAGACAAAAGACTGTTCAGTGAAGAACTTGGTACAGCAAGGCTTGCAAGCTAGTCACTGAAGTGCACAGAAACCTAGTTTGTGTATGTGGAATCATTCTGGAATACTTTTTGTTTGATAAAGTTAAGTCAGCAATTTTCTCTAAGCTGATAGAACCATAGATTTCTCTTTTATCTGATGGGAAGGCATCTCACATACTGAAAATCCTGCTGCCAGGAGTGGTGGCATTCCTTCCCATGTGGAGCTGGGAGTATAAAATCTCTATTGTGATGATATTCTGTATCACGGGACTATAACGGTGTATTAGTATAGAAAAGTAATTATTATTAGAAAGCAACATATTTAGGATGGATTTGAAGCTATTTAAAATATACTCTTTGCCACTGACTAAGGATCAGTTCCGATCCTCCTTCCAAGAGTCACAGAGTCAAAATACAGCAGCTGTAATGGTTTAAGAGGAATATGTTTAAGAGGAAGTGGAAATGTGCCCGAGTTATACTGCATTTCAATCAAACTACAAGAGTGCTTGGGGTACTTTCAAAAGGTAACAGAAAAGTTAAATAGCTAAACATATAAAATACCCTATCTGTAGAACACTACTGATACAGGGGGTTATGACCTCTGTGATCAATCTTAACTGTCAATCTTAACAGCAGGGCACTGCTGATGGGCACCCAGACAGGCACTGTGGTTGTCCGTCTGGGCATCAAGCCACTCTCCTTAGCTAGGTATGTGACATGCTGAAGGAGGGAGAGACACCTCAGCTACACGTTTGTTGTATAATTGTCAAATATGCCTGTAATACAATTCTGTCAGAGGCAATTATTGATATAACATGGTTGCTCTGGGAAGCCTTTCACTCCCAGGCTGAATTGCAACTGTCAAATCTCAGTTGGTTTGTGTGAAAAAGATCATGGTAGTCATCTTTTCACTGAAAAGAATTGTTTCCCGCTCTGTTACCATTAAAATGAGATATAAACCAGCCAAACTCTGTCTCCACTAAGCTCTGAACTTACTAGATAGCCTCATAGTATCTATGAAAAGACGTCTCATTTTACTTTATTTGCAAAACTATTCTGAGAAGGTTTTCACATTTTCACAGTGTTTTCTATCCCGAAGTGTCAAAATTTACTTCCTCAAAGTAAAATTAAACCACAGATGCTGAAGCAGCTAGCTAAAAATCACACGTGAAGTCTACAATAATATACCGAAGTTCAGTTTCCTATGTTTTTGACACACAAAATCCAGCCCTTTTAGCAACACTAATTAGGTCTATTATTAGCATGGGAAGAGTGCGTGAAAACTTCAGTCAACATTGGATGCCTTGTGCTCAGGTCAATACTTGCTCTGTCTACTGAAAGATAAGGAGTATATTTCTGTGGGACGGTAGGCTAGACTAGCCCTCTCTGGCAAAGCTCAGGTGGAAGTAACACTATCACAGCAAGTGCCTACTTGAGGATTTATGAAACAACAAGCATGTTTCATATAGCCATATTCACAGTTCTTTTCCTAAAGCATCTGAAACAAGTCAAAACAAGTGAGCAGGACAAGAGAGTGGAGGGCCCGGGCAAGCAGCAGTATCTACTGTCAGGGTAAGTGACTGTCCCAGCTGAAGGTTCCCAACTCTTACATAGTTTGGACTTTTCTTTTTCCAGATTTTAAAACACAAATCAGGTATTTCCTGCTAGACCACCAATTCATTAAACTGTCTTACACAAGAAAAAGTATTCAACATTATGCAAACAGGCAGCCAAATATTTCTGACAGTCTCAGCTCGCACCCAGAGAGAAAGAAAACTCCCGGAGCAAAGTGGCAGATGAACAGAAGACCTAACACATAGGGTGTCCTGAAGAAGAAAATCAAGGTAACAGAAATTCAGAAAAAGACAAATCTTACTGTCAAAAAAGTACAGTGAAAGGAAACATTACAAGCTTATATGCGAGAAATACGAAGGCAAAACATTATAAACTTGTCTTTAAGAAATACAATCTGTTTGTTCAGAGATGGGACTCCAGCCTGTCTCTCAATAGTGTGTCTTTTCCTCTCTTCCATCCCGCCTCTCGTTTGCCGCCTGAAAGAACAGCTGTGTGTATCATCACCAGTTACATTTCTGCTGGGCTGCCCTGCTCAAAGCAGTGACTGCTCTTGCTGATACCTCGGCTTGAGCGCGTTCACACAGAAAGAAAGAAACAGCTCTTTGTCGTTAAACTCATAGAGCAGTGCACACGTAAGGGGCACTGCAGAAAGTTGGGTATAGGATTAGATACTGGAATGCAGCAAGAAAGAAGAGGGGCAGCTGACTTGGAAGAATCTGGAAAGGTGGTCCTAACAGTGGAAGACAAGTTGTAGTAAGAAATTCTGTCTGCTCCCAATGTCAGAGAACTTTTATAACACAGAATTGTTGAGGCTGGAAGAAATCTCTGAGATCATGAAGTTCAGCCTATGACTAAATGTTGTGGTCACCTAGTGATAATTTAAATGATCCTTTTTAAAAAACCCCAAACACCTTGTCTTGTTGAGATTTGCAGATATTGCAGTTTATTTAGCTTGCTATTTAGTGATAGCACTAGAAAAGAAATCTGGTAAAAGTAGATAGAGGAAAGATGCAATAAATAGAAGGAGAATTTAGTGAAGATTCACAGGAATGACTAAACAGCTGTGTGCTGTATGAAAAAGACTGTAAGAACACTTCTAGCTTGTGAAAGAGTAAATGGTTACACCTGAAGTTAAACAGAAATCTAAAAGGAAAGGTTTTGTGATCCTTGGAGTTGTCTGCAAACTTGGCCAAAAAGAGCCAGGTTTAGACTCCAGGTTGCAAAGTGTTAACTGAGATGACCCTTAGATGTCTGCATAATAAAATTGAAACTTATTTAGTTTATTCCCTGATAATTTTGTGAAAACCCAAAGTTTGAAAAAATCCATTTTTTTTCCATTTTTCCTGGTTCATTAATTTAATTAATAAAAATATATATTAAAAAAAATCAAATGCTGACTTCTGCAGAACTTTATTTTAGTGTTGGTGAAGGATCATGTTTAGCCTTCTTTTTGAACGTGATTCATGTCCCACTGAAATTTACAGGGGCCATTCATTAACTATAATGAGCTTTGAAATGGGTCCCTTGTGAAACAGACTGCTCAGATGAGAGCAGATGCAATCATTGTTGGATTTTTTACACTGTACAGCTCGAACTTGAATTGTTTGCATTCACGTCCAAGTGTGCTGACTTAGAAGAAGAGGTAATTGTACAGTTAAATGCATCTGCTTACTACCTTTTGCTGATTGCTTCTCTATGAATCCCTCCTGCTAAGAGATGTATAAATAGAATTCTGCAAGGGTTTCCCTGGTTGTGTAATATTCAACTTTTTCAATAATGACCTAGAGGGGAAAAAGAGTATGCTTATTAAATTTTCAGAAAATGTCAAGTTGAGAAAGGCTGGATGCTGGAGGACAGGATTAGAATTCAAAATGACCTTGACTAACCGGATAATTTGTCTGAAAGAAATCAGGGTGATATTCAATAGTGACATGCTCTAGGAACTGAACTCATTGGGAGATGACTACTTGCACAAGCACAGGCTGCAGGCTGACTGTGATAACTGATTAGGTGGAAACGAAGATATGAGTTTACGGCTGAATGAAATCTTGACACAAGCCAACAACACCACGGATGTTTGCAAAATTCCCTCCTGAGATACACTGTGCAGGAATATCAATTACAAGTCGTGGCAAAAAAATCCTTCTGCACTGCTTAGCACTGGGAATGTCTCAGGTAGAGTATGCTACCTGGCTTTGGGCAAAACACTTTGTGAAGGGTGTGTACCAGGTCCAAAGTGCCCAGCAGAAAAACATGATGACAATCAACAGAGAAGATTTTGGCTAGGTGTCAGGGCAAAACAGTCCTTTGAACCTTAAGGAAAATGAAGCAGAGATTGCTGGTGATTAGGCATTATCAGCATTGGAAATCTTAAAGAACTGTTTGAACAAATGTATTTCACGGGTGACACTGATGTAGGTGATCCTGCGTGAGGATGTACAGGGTGACCTTCTTGGATCTCTTCCAGTCCTCTTGTTCAGGAAGGCTTATGCTGAGTGACTGGCTCTGGCAGAAGTCAGAGTCACCTCACTCATATCTGTGAGTTAGTGAATGGTTTTAGTTTTGCCCAAGCTCCTGTAAAAAAGAGAGGATTTCAGAACTTGAATCCATGGACGTTGTTGTTGTGTGCTGAAAGTAGGCTGATACAAATGGTAAAAAACTCTTCTCCTTTCCATTTATCCTTTAAAGAAGCCCAATTTAACCCTGAGGTTGTGCACCTACAACCTTGGGTCCATGTTATCACGTGTGCTAACCACATTGCTAATTAAATTATAATTTATCTACAAATCTGAGGAAGAAAATACACATTTCTTTAGTCACGAACCTCAAGCTTCTCTGCAAAATGTGATTCTCATGACAAATACTTTTAATCATATTTGTCCCTTGTTAGCATTTTTCTGCCGTTTGGTCTTAAGTTACTTCACGGGTAGAAGTAGCTAACAGTAATAGGATTTACACAAAGAGAAATGGAAGCATAGGAAGCTCAGGGGTAGACAATCCAGGAGAAGAATATAAATCTTTGAAAAGGATGTGTAGCAGTTTAAATTGGGACTGGAAGTAATTAAAAGAATAAATACTAATTTAAACTTGAGCTGAGAGGTCTGAATCAAGAAAAATCTATTTTACAGATTTAAATTTGTTTAATCTGAGCTTCCAGATCCGGTCCATCACTACAGACCTTAGCATCAAGAGTTCAGTTTAATGATTTAAATTACCTCTTAGAATAATTAACATAAAAAACTAGAACAACAATTTAAGATTATACAGCTAATTAATTATATCTGTCACTGTTAGCTCCAGGGGAGTCTGCTCAATTGCATATTTTATGGAGTAGGAAAAGAGGGGGTAAACATTTGAGTGAAAAGCTGAAAAATTATCTGCAGCCCACATTTGTGTGCAGCCCAATATAAAAATTGTGTATTTTTTGTCTGAAGATAAGAATACTGATCAGGTTGAAAGATTTCTGATCCTAAATAGGACTTATGAACTAGAAAAAAAGAAAAAGCTGTAAAACTACCACCAGATCAGGAAAACCCTTTTGATACTAACTCCTTTTTTTTTTTTTTTCTCCTGACAGCTCATTTCTAAAGAAGACCTCAAGCTACTGATGTTTTATGGCAGTGTTTGTGCATTTACTAAATTAAAATATGCTTCATGTTTTGCTTCCACTGCTGGTGAATTCTTACTGTTTTTTCACCGGTAACAACAGGAAGAATAACTGTGTTCAGTACTCGTGACGACTGGTAAGTGATCACGATGCAGGTCTTTCCATTCTGGGCACAGATAAGACCTTGTTCCACCAACTGAAGAAAAATAAGAAAAATTCTAATCTGTCTATGTGGTCAGGCAAAGAGTGAAATGGGTTTGGAAGGCTCTGAGAGGCAGCTCTGGATATGCAAATTTAGGCAAATTAAGACTGATAGGATCTAGTTTTGCAAGTCTGCAAAGCATCTCTGTGTAACATTTCTGTCGCTGGCTAGATAAGGAAGCTGTGGTTTGTAGGTCTGCTTCATCTGATAGGTTGGATCCATTTGGGATTTAGTATAACACTTCTCACATGTGACAACCCTTTGCTGGCAAAATCTAACACTTTGTTGGCAATATCCTCCCACCATGGGGATATGGAGATCACAGGCTTCTTCATGAAGCTGAGTCTAACTAGCCAAATCAGTTGAGTTTGGTTCAAATGGTCAATGTCTAATCCAAATAAAATTGAGGTCTACAGAGCACTAGGAGGTCACAAAATGATACCAAACTAGGTGATGATAGTCCTTTTTATATTAGGGTATATTGCAAAGTAACAAATGGGCTCCCTTGCTCTT
>NW_009727894.1:0-14432 GCF_000703405.1 Apaloderma vittatum | reverse complement strand
GTGTCATCTCTGTGCTGCAGCTTCATCAATTATGTCTTATGAATGCCAGGTCTGAATTTTCCTGTTATGGGAAAACCTGGAGCGTTTGTCTATGTGGGGAAATTTACTGCCAGAACTATAACTGCCTTCACAGATACACTTCTTCGTTCCATCCCCATGGGGATTTACAGCAGTATCGTTAAGCTGATTGTTCCTATTTAGACAGGCCCAGACAACTCAAGAAACACTGCTAAATTAAATATTTCTCCTGGGGAAGTAGTATATATACATACTTTCCTCAGGTTTGGTCATACCTGAGCACACAACGAGCAAGTGTAAGAGACAACTACCTGCATTTCTGCCAGAACTCATTCAACCTGTAAATTTCAGCCGAGCACGGCTGGCTATGACCCTGGGCCAAATCTTGTGAAGCAAAACCTCTTAGAGGAACTCAGCATGGTGCAATATAGCTGTTAGGAGTGCAGGATAAAATATGTGTAGTTATCTACTGAGTGTTATTTCACCTCTTCTGCAGGAGTAGGCGTAGAGTCTGGTGGTAACCCAACACTGTTGGGACAGCAGTATTAGACCAGCAGAAGATGCATTAAAATGACTTTGTATGTCGCTACTAAACTATGAAAAAAGTGCTACTCAGTGTGAATTTGGGGCATAAGTATCTTGACTAGAACAGAGCTGTCCACACAGGAATAATCTTTCGGATGTCACAGTTGGCCACTCTGCAATACACACCTTGATCTCAGTCACCTGCTCGTACGAAGGTCAGAAACCCTTGGGCCAGATGTCTGGAGATGCAGAATTCATCGGGCTCTTGATGTGTTAACTACTGAAACCACCTTCTAGCTCTTCTTGACTGCCTGTCCCTCTGTGCTGGTTTTACCAGCTTTTTGTTGGATTTTAAAGGGTTTTGACAGGCACCAGTTTAACCATACTTTTAAGGTTTTACAACCTGTCTCTGTTCAAACAAACAAACACAAAATGCTCAGAAAAATATCCAAATCCCAACACTCTCCCCTCTGTATGTTCTGAAAAAAACTCAAGAGTTTGTACAATGTAATTTGTACCCGAGACTTATTCAAACAATTGTAACATCACTGGATAGTGGATGTGTCAAGATAAATTCTAAAACATAAAAAAATACTACTGTGAAAGAAGGTAGTGAAATACCTACTTGTATTATAAAGGCGGTTAACAGGCTTCAACAAGGTCTACAGTGTTTTAAAAAAATTCCTAAGCTGTTAGTTTCATCAACTCATAACATCTTGGGCTTTGGTTTGCTTTTATGAGGATGGCTGTAATTTCTCTCCATTCAAGGAAATTGGTAGAGGGCTGAAAAGACAGCAAAGAATTACCAATTTGGGAAATATTTCCTGGTTGTGTAAGACAAATTAGATGTCTGGCAAAGTTAAACACATAAAATTACAATAAAATAGAAACTAAGGACTTAAGGAAAGTTCAGAATTTTGAAAATAAGTATTTAAAAGAAAAAAGGGAAGCATAAACCAACTCAGGAAATTATTTTCAAACCGAAGTAAGCACAGAACTTGCACCAAGACCCTGCATTTGCCCTGCAGAGTATTAGTGGAACAAGCTTCTGAACAAGTAGCTGAGGTAATAACCCAATGTAGCTTTGGCAACGTAAGAAACTTGAGGACAAGTTATTATCATTTTGTACTTCCATTATGGCAAGGGCACAAGTTTGAGTTTCCATCTGAAGCATCCACACGGGATCAAATCACCCTGTTGGTCTTAATCTCTCCTCTTTTCTTGTAGATTAACAAGGAACTCTGTACATTTTAATACAAGGCTATAAGATTTATCTCTGCAGTGAAAAGTCTTTTTTCGTGTTTGTTTGTTTTTCCTTGGAGAAGACAGTGAAAGGTGGGTACTGAACACCAGCTGTCCCTGTTGGCTCTCATAGAGGCTGCATCTGTGGCTGCCAAGCAGAGCTGGTGTACTAATTGGCTTTCCTTTTTGGATAAAGTCAATAGGAAATGCCAGCATGGTTCTGGTACATAGAATCATAGAATGGCCTAGGCTGGAAGGGACCTTAGAGATCATTTAATCCAACCTCCCTGTCATGGGCAGGGACGCCTCTCAACTAGATCAGGCAACACATGGGGACTGAATTGGAACTGAACCCACGACCTTGGTGTAATCAGCACCATGCTCTAAGCGACTGAGCTAACCGGCCCCCCCATCCTCTGGTGAAATGAAAGAGTGACAAGGACAAGAGGGCACACAGGATGAGAGGATTCAATGTGTTGAAGGAGGTTTTTAAGACCTCAAGGTCTTCGCAGTTGCTGAAGTTGAACTACCCTGGTACAGAGGCTGAAAGCAGCATTTCATTTCCCCTTATGTCAGCTGGAATTACTTCTAAAGTCAAACATTCTAAAGTCAAACTGGCAGTGACATGATGATAGGTTATCTGTCGTACCTGATGCATACCAGTATAGCTCAACTGGCATCAATGGAGTCGTGCTGAAGCAGAACAAAATGGCAACCTTCCTCCACTTTGTCTGCCGCTTGCTGATACTAATTTTTAAGATGGATAAGGAAAAGTGCATCCTGCTTTATTACAGATTAGGGATACTAAACTTCACTAGATTAGTAATAACTAACTGCAGTAATCATCTTCCCTGTCCACTCAAGACTGGACAAGAGTTTTCTTTCTATGGCTGTGCCACTAGTTAGGTAAATCAGAATGAAATCATCAGTACAGCAAACTGTAGTTTTAGCACTTGCTTTTCTGTAAGTCAACAGAAATTAAGTGCTTTTCCTTCATCTGCAGGTATCAACAAATGCTAATATGTCCAATCTGAATTTTGGGGGACAAGCCTTCTAGGATGGGGTCATACGAGTGAGGCAGATGTGCAAAAGAATTCTCACAGACCTCTAAACTTCCATCAGATGTGTCCTTTGAGATGTGACCAACGGTGCTTTTGTGCTACTTACATTCTGAAAACTAATAAATTAATTTAGACATTTGCCTTAAAATGTTCATGTCAGATTAAGAATCTACTGCAGACATATGTTTTTAGACAGCTCTGCCATATTCCGATGCCCTGAAGTATTACGTTCACCGAAGGATTTCTGCAATGTCTTTGAAATGCTGGTGTGGGTGTAATGGTGACTAACTATTCTGAATAACCCTTATTAGCTGTTCTTCAGTTTTATTCTACTATAATCAGTCTCTAATTTTAGGTCTGAAGCTGTATTCTTAACACTTCCAGGAAAATAATTTGTTCAAGGTTTGCATGGAAAATAATGGCAAAAGTTGGCTCTATGTGTCTCCACGTAGGGTAATATATGATGTCTTTCCTGAGCTAAACAATTTTAAAACATTCAGCTACAGTGCAATTATATAGCTATACCAGTGTCTGGACTCTGAAACTCTTATAATTTAAATGCTGCACTACTCATCTGGGGACTGGATGCCCGTTCTCAATGATCCCTTGAAAATCATACCAAGACATGGTGACTTTACTATCATTTCATGTAAAGTAGTATTACCAGGTCCTCTAATCACCAATAAAACTGCACTACGAGGGAGAGTGGTATCCTTTAAATATAATTGAAACACCCACTTCAGTTAAGTCATATTTTTTTCTGAACTTTATTTTTATAGGTTATGAACTTACTGTGAAAAATATCATACTTTCTGGTTATCAAAGGCCATAATAGGATACAGTCTTTTTTTATAGGTTGTTCTGTCTTTATGTTGCTGATTTCTGCAACATGAAGAACTTCCTACATCATGAAAAAAAATCATCTCGGAAACCATCAGTTTTTACCACCGGGCTCTTAATAGCAAAGTTCATGGCACCTCTAGCAAACAGGGGTTTTTGTTCTGCCTGATAGCAGATCTTGGAATAATCCCTATTTCAACTGATTTTCTATAATTAAAGAATAGATGTAAAAAATGCAAGTTTTTTTGTAATAGGGGGCAAACATAGCACTGCTTTAAAAGGATTATCAGGAGTAATGCAGTTACTTTTGGGAATTAAAAAGGGAGATAGAGAAAGAAGCAGAGCATCTCATAGTAGTGCAAGGAAAATTAAAAAAAAAGAGCTCTCCTGTATAGTTCCTGACTGTACACCAAGTATTTTTTTTTATTTCAGAGAACTCTGAAATTTCTGCCTTGTCAGTGACTGAAACAACAGTGATGACCTGTTCCTGCACTAACCCAGTACCAGGCAAGAAAGCATCAAGTCCAGTCTCTGAGCCACTGAGCTCCAAAGCCGACCTGCAGAACAGCTCTGTTTTGGGATAGTGATCAAAGTTTCAAAACAAATGTAATTTTTAGACTATGTGCAGCACAAAATCAAGACCTTCCACCAAAAGTATAGCTGAGCAGACAGGACTAGAAAAAAGCTGAAACCCTTAATACTTATTTTTACACCCTAAACTCTCTGAATGAGGCAAAGCAGGAAAATCAGTCTTCCACAGTCCAAGCAATTTCCTTATTTTCATGGCAAAGTGCCACTTATTTTTTTTGTATCTTGATAAAAGTTTAATGAAAATTGACATATTTTGACAGAAAAAATGTATTTTGGCAAAAAGACACTCCCACTCCTATATTTTTAAAACGTAAGCATAAAATGATCTTTCTGAAATGCATCTTCAAAGAGAATTTAGAAAATAGAATTTTTGCAATTTTCTTTGTTTTGCTTATGTTTACAAAGGTGTAGAAGGAAAGGAAATGGTTTTGCTTTCTCAAGAAGTACACAGAAAAGTAAAGGAGCAGAGTGGTGCAGTGGAAGTGTGCTGGGTCCATAACCCAGAGTCTGATGGATTGAAACCATCCTCTGCTAAGTGGTCATTTTTGTGGATGCCTCATCCCTGTTCAAGGCCAGGTTAGATGGGGTTTTGGGCAATCTAGCCTAGTGGGAGATGTCCCTGCCTATGGCAGGGTGGTTGGAACTAGAGGATCTTTAAAGTCCCTTCCAAACCACTCTGTGAAAAAGAAAAAAAAAGTTAATCTATTGAGCAAACAGCCAGATCTGTCTCACTGCCAACCAGTGCGGAAGTTGTTATGTGAAGCCCTTTCAAGGTATCTTCTAAATCAACTTATTGTCTTATCTCCAGCTTCCCAGCAACCATGGGGTCCATGCTGTTTGTGAACTCTATATGTAGCGTTATTTGAATGTCTGAGTAAGAAACCCCCCCACAGCCATCAGATTCATGCTTTAGAACCCTGTTTCTGCATCTTTTCCCATTTTCCAGGAATAACTTTAACATTATGTCTAACTGCTGCTGCTGAAGACCCCAAAACTCAACACTACACTCCCGGAGAGGCCTTACAACTGCTTTGTAAGTTTTCTCCAACCAGTGAAGTAAATGATGCCTAGCATGTGGTTAGCCTTCATCACCACAAGGTGACACTACCCAACATCGTCCACCAGGATCCTGAGGTCCTTTGTCTATAAAGCTGGTTCTCAGCCAGTCAGCTCCCAAACTGTCCTGCTACAGGCATTAGTTTGTTGCAGGTATGGGGTTCTCATCAAGCTTCTGCCAGCCCATTTCTTCAGCCATTCTAGATCCTTCTGAATGGTAGCCCTGTTGTCTGATGTATTGATCCTTCTCTGAGTTTTATGTCATCTGAAAGTTTGAAAAGTCTTTATGAGGATATTTAAAAGCTGGATATGTAAACGGAGAGATGGTAAAAGACATTTGCAAAGCTCAAACAGATTAACAGATTAAGTTACAGGGAGACGCATCCAACTCCGATTTGTACTCTGAACAGTAAGTTTTTTGTCAAACGAAGGACCCTTTGGGTCTGCTGGATTGAAGAGCTGGAAAGCTGGAAGATGAGATCCCAGGGAGGCTGGCCAGGGAGTCAGTTATTGCCTCAGGACCCTGAGGGCAGCCTTCTCTCAAGGGCTGGAGAGGACACTGTGACTGGGGAAGTCCAGGAGGTGCCCACATTTTGGCTCAGTGGTGCCCCGGCTATTCCTCACCAGGACTGCTGGGAGGCAGGCTGGCAGCGGAAGGGGTCAGGGTGGTGAGAACTGGAAAGCTGGATACATCCGTGGGAAGTGTGGGGTGGGGGCAGGCAAAGGCATGGACTTGGTTTGGTCAGTGTTGGTAATGAGATCCCCCGTGCCAATGGCCTAGCTTGGCATTTGGCTGGGCTACCCAAGGGTCAGGGCTCTGCTGGGGCCAGCATGGAGCTCAGCAAGGCTGCGTCATCCTTTGATGTTAAAAAAGAGGAAGAAGATTATTTCTTAGCCTAATTCTCCTTTTAAAAGGACATTGTCAACACCAGTGGACTAGATCCCAGGGCAAATGAGGGTAAAAAGTTAATTTCATAAACTTTCCTTTTAATAATCATCTGCTAAAAATGCATTTCTGCTCACTGGTGGCCTCTCTGCCTTGTACTGATCGGCTGTACTCTGTCCACTGATGTAATTCTCTTTCCTGGCTCTGGGTGGTCATATTACTCCACTATACATCTCTGTCTGGAACAAGATGTATTTACATTTAGCACTTAAATATTTTTAATGTGGCAAACTCTGCCAAACACACTCCCTCTTGGGGAGCTATTTACGACTTTTGATCATCTGCTCTTCAGATTTGTCTTACCTACATTGCCAATATCTTCCCAGATATTACTACCATATATGATTAGGCACAACAAGAGTAAACAGAGTTTATTGCCAGCAGTATGACACCAGAATCGGACAGGATCCAAAAATGTGTCAACTAGAGAAAAGCTTTGAATCATAATGCAGACTGTGCCCAGACTTTTCATTTCTTAGTTAAAAAACATCCCCTTTCTACATATTTTACTAATTACCACAAAATGCAAAGTGATAAGAGGACAGAAGGGATGCCTGAAGAGGGGATAAATAAACACTGACAAGCTGAGAAACTTTTTTTAGGTGGTTTCAATTTAACTGTAAAGTTCTTAGCAAGGCATGCTTCATACTGTCCAGAAAAATGTTCAAATCCTTTCCTCCAGACTCCAATTTACTTCGATTTACAATGTGCTTGACACACTATGCACTGTCAGAGCTCTTGTAGGCACATCTTGCATTTCAGGTGTACAAATATATTGGATGTATGATTGCAGCGAGTTTAAATGTTCCAGCCAGTCTTCACGTTGCAAAGATCTATCAAGCCTTGACACACTGGTTCTCTATCTGCCATCTCTGCCACACGTATCAGGATGCTCATGCCCTTAGAGGCAACGATTTGGTATCAGAATCATAGAATCATTTAGATTGGAAAAGACTTTCAAGATCATAGAGCCTAACCACTAACGTAGCAATGCCAGATCCAACATAGGGTATCAGTGACTTGCTCATTTTCCAGGGTCTCAATCCTGTAATACAATTTTGTGTTAGGTCCTGGGCAAGCCTCACAGATCTGGCACAAACAGACCCCTGACTCCATTTAAACCTGAGAATAAGCTTCCTAGGAACAGCTCTCCGTGTTGCAAGTTCTTCATGGCAATTCTTGGCATTTGTCGCAAAAGGCTGTTGCTGAGATTGGGGCTGAAGTGTTTTTAGAGAGTCTCTGGTGTTTTAAAGAATACAGATGTAAACTAGAATTTATTTCCTTCTACTCAGAAGGTAATTTATCTTTGTGACAGTGAAATATTCTCTAGGATATGAAGGGAGGTGTAAATCTGCACACTCTTAATAAACACATTTATGTTTATTAATTTATAAGACTCGCATAAAAAACACCCTTCACAGTCAGTCTCACATGAACAATTATATACACCCTCAACTAGAATCCCTCAGTAAAGGAAAAATACAGAGAATCCAGACTGAATCCTTAACAGGACCCACTTATCCCTGTTCTAAGTATTTCTGCAATAACAACTATAAATAAACATGAATCAATTGTAAAAACTCAACATCATCTTGTTTGGAGAAGCAAGGAGTTCTGTAAATTTGACAACTTTGCTTGTACATGAGGTCCATATATGCAGAAATATTTCGTGCACCATAAGGTGCAACACACAGAGACACGTTAGTTGGAATATACATAATATTGCGTAATGCTATGTCTTTCACGCTGCTCTCACCAAGGGTCCTGTAAAAGAAATGATGAATAACCAGGGGCAGTTACACGCAAATGACTGGTTGCTGAAAACTTGTAAGTATGTTTTTTTAATATAAAGCATCCACTACTACATATTCACTCTGGTGAGACCCCTCCTGCAGTAGTGTCCAGCTCTAGAGCCCTCAGCACAGGAATGACATGGACTCGTTGGAGTGGGTCCAGAGGACATCTGCAAAAATGGTCAGGGGGCTGCAACACCTGTCTTAGAAGGAAAGACTGAGAGAGTTGGGGTGGTTGAGCCTGCAGAAGGGAAAGCTCCAAGGAGACTTTATCGTGGCCTTACAATACCTAAAGGCAGCCTATACAAAAGATGAGGATGGACTTTTTAGCAGGGCCTGTTGCAACAGGAAAAGGAGTGGTGGTTTTGAACTAAAAGAGGGTAGATATACCCTCTAGATAGACTATATCTAGATAGACTAGATATAAGGAAGAAATTTTTTACAATGAGGGTGGTGAAACATTGGAATGGGTTGCCCAGAGAGGTGATAGGTGCCCCATCCCTGGAAATATTCAGGGTCAGAGAGCAACCTCATCTAGTTGAAGATGTCCTTGCGCACTGCAGGGAAGTTGGACTAGATGACCTTTAAAGGTTCATTTCAACTCAAAATATTCTACAATTCTGTGATTCTACGACATCCTTGTTATGCCCAGATCTTGTCTACCAAAGCAACCCATCAGAAAACATGGGGGAAAAGTTTTCTCTAACCAGCAAGAACAGCATTCTTCAAGCAAGGCATCTGGGCAGTGGTTGCTAACAACATATTTCTCCATCAATACTCCAGCGTGTCTGTCAGCATACTCTTGGCAGTTTTAGTGAGAGGTCAGTTGGTCTGAACACTTCTCCTTCTGCTCCTGTCTAAGAAATCAACAGGGACTTCATCTTATTCTGCTTGGATCACCCAAAGCAAGAGATTCCTCTCTCTCATATACTAACGAAGAATTATTTGCAAGATGAGATCACAGAACTATAAAAATAAATGATATTTTCAACTATTTTAATGTGCCATAATTTAATCTCTAGTCAGCAAAGTGTAACCTAAATATGAGAAAT
Source organism: Apaloderma vittatum (assembly GCF_000703405.1). Lineage (NCBI taxonomy): Eukaryota > Metazoa > Chordata > Aves > Trogoniformes > Trogonidae > Apaloderma > Apaloderma vittatum. The sequence goes on along the minus strand of NW_009727894.1, from coordinate 5,308 downwards.
GATGATCAAAGGAAATATTATAACAAGCTGAAAAGGACTAGCAAAGACCAATGTAGGATGCCATACTATCCGTGTTTCTTTTGCATTCTTCTTTTTTCACCCTCAAGCTGGTATTGAAGACTATTTCTTCCTTAAGAAACCTCTGTGTCAATGCAGCTTTTTGCTAGCGTTTCCCTCCTGCCTTTTGCTCCCGTGGAGTTTATTATTTGATTTAATCTTCGATTTTGTCAACACATTTGAAAAAAAGAAGGGGATGATTGCAAAACGGATGAAAAAGACAGTGCATTCAACTTCAGTGCCTCCAATAATTACTGAGATCATTCAGGTTGATAAGATATGATTGCCTGAATAATTTCTGACACGTTCAGCCCCTGTGGATTTGCTTTACTCCTTCTTTTCAGAAGTATTCTTTTCTTAATGAGATGTATGTTCTTCAGAGCTTCAGTTGCTACCTTAAGCGAAACAGGAAAAACATTCACCGAAACAAGATGAAAATATTACGTTATTGTTTCCAGTGACATCCTGCACTGATGTTTACTCAGCAAGGGTTTGTAGTACCTTGGTAGCTGCTGTGCCAGGTACAGGAAAAAACATGTTCTGTTCTTTGAGGTTATAGGACTGAGAAAGAAGGGAATGTGTCTCTTCGCAGAGCGCTCCAGCAATGCAGCATGGCTTATCTCTCTCCATAAGACAGGAGCTGTAGCTCTAGCTGTTGTGTGTGTCTAAGAAATCCACTGTACAATGTTCCTGGTCAACCCCCAAGACTTACACAAATTATCTCTATGTTTGCTGACTGTGTTTGGCTCGTCTCCTTCAATTCTCTGCAATAAATTCTTGTGATTTTTGTGAGTTTTAATGTGCTCTTTGCAGAAAATAAAGTGTGCCCCCTGAATGGGTGACAATATTAGTAAATTTGCATAGCATGTGTATATAAAATATGATAGTTACTCAGTTATTCATGTTACTGTGTTGATATTGTACAAGCATCATTGTGGTAGCCCAAAGAGTCTCATTTATACGATCTCGCTGTGACAAGTCTGGTAAAGATGGAGAGGAACTGTGTTGCACAGAAAACACATTTTGACAATGCCACTGCACAGTACCTTTAAATTGTGAAGATCTGGGGTGGTACCAGCTTGCCTTCCCTAATGCTGCAAGTGCCTTTTTATCTTGGCTGGCCATGGCACTTAGCACACGATCTCTAGTATTCCTGTGCCAGTGAGCACAGATGCTAGAGAAAAGATCAGCAGTCATCCATATATAAAAGAGATAATGACAGAAACCCCTAAGATAGAGATGTTTTATGTTACAGCTCCAAGTCTTGTGCCAGTAAGTTATAATCAGGTAATTTAAACAAAATTACTGTTTGCCATTGGGTATTAAATATTAAATTAATTTTAAATCTCATCCTCTGGCTCAGAGCAGGCACTATAAGAGGGTGGTGAAATGGAGAAGAGAAAAATAAAAGGCCACGGATATGTCAGAGAAGTCATTCTCCGTGGCCTCATCTCCCTTGACAGAAACGTGCATTGCAATTTGTCAACCAGCCAGTGACCATTTTTTAAAAATGCTCTCCCAGGCTGTGTTGCATTGGCAGTCTGTGTGCACAGAATTGCTGGTCACAGGGAGCTGGAAGTGTTTGGAGGACAGAATTACACTACCCTTGTTAGGACACCTGGAGAGTTCTCAATTTCTATTCTCCCATTCTAGTTTGCATTTTAATAGTGATGTTTGAAAAGTAGCCTGTCACAGGATTTTATGTTAAAGGCTCTACTTTGGACTGGAATACAAAATTAAGAACACTGAAAACAGTGGCAATTTTTTGTCTTGCAGCTAAACCACAAAATAAGCAAATTAAGTATAGCTCAAAGTGGGCCTAAATCAGACAATTATGGTAGCTTTCATAGACTCATAGAATCATAGAACTGTCAGGGTTGGAAGGGACCTTAAAGATCATCTAGTTCCAACCCCTCACTGTGGACAGGGACATCTCCCACTTTTTAACCACTTTCAGTGATTAAAAAAAATTATGGCATAAAAATATTTAATATTACCTAAAGTTCTATCTTTTTTTTCCTTATTTGAGTTACTCAGCCTTCCTTGAGTGGTATTTGTAAAATTGAAGCTCTTTTTGAACTGAAAATGTTGTTTCGAAACAGAAAGTTTCAGCTTGAAAATGTCAAAACAAAATGTTCTGACTCTTCCAAATTCCTCTCTTCCCTTTTCTATGCTTTGTTATTTGTTGAATTTAAGAAGTTGTTTTTGATTCTTGAGAAATGAGATTGTAAAGGGAGATTTACTGTTTTCATTTTTTTGTTTAATCTGTTACCTGTGATGGGTCTCTGCAACAGTTTGGCTGAAACACATTCATTCAGATATTCTGTCCCCTTACTTCTCCCTGATACCTGGCTCTTCTTGAAACTGGGCTAGTCTAAAATCTTACCCCCAAGTGCACATAAACTCCGTGAAACCTCAAAGTTTGACAACCCTCACTGTAGCTGTCTGATCTCTTAATCCAAGATCTGAGAAGACTCAACCTATTGGAAAGTTGTGCTGCAAACTTCAAACTTCACAGCCCAGTGCCTGTTGCCTCTTCATCCTTTGAGCTTAATTAAAATTTGTTTTGGTTCAAATACATGCCCTCTACTTTGGGTTCTGGCAAGTAGAGTTTGGGTTTACTTGCTTGCTTTTCTGCCTGTTTAAAACCTGCCTTTTTTCTCCCAAGTGTGACTCATTACTTGCTTTGCAATGCTTCACTATAGAAATATGTACTCTGCAGTGAGTTTGATGTGGTTAATAGCCACTGAGTGATCATATGTAACTTCAGTGTTAAACTGACACAGAAATTCCACGAACAGATACAGTACTAGATGAGTATTATTTATTTATTAAAGTCTATGTGTGTGAAGTTTCCTATAAGAGCAGACTGAGGCAGAAGATAAGGGGAAAGGGAGAAGGAAAGGGGGTTATTCAGTGTGTAAGAGGCCTTTTCTCCCCTTCTCACATTATTATTCACAAAATCTTCACTGTCATAGAATCACAGAATCATAGCATCATAGAATCATAAAGTTAAGAAAGTACCTTTAAGATCATCAAGTCCAACCTAGAGCCCTACACCACCCTAACACTAAACCATCTCCTGAAGTGCCACATCCAACTGTGCTTTTAAAAACTTCCAGGGATGGTGACTCCTCCATCTCCTTTGGCAACCCATTCCAGTGCTTCACCACCCTTTTGGTGAAGAAGTTTTTCCTAATATCCAGTCTAAGCTTCCCCTGGCACAACTTGAACTCACTGTCTGCGTGTGTTTGCACATGAGAAAACACACCACATGCTTTAGTTCAATAGTGTTCTTGCTAATTGATGTGAACACTTACACACACAAATCACATTAACTATCAGTTTGTGCATGCAATTACTCTATTTATGCATGCAAATGTCCGTCTGAGGCCAGATCTTAACCTATTGTGAACTGGCATAGCTCCACGGACTTCAGTCAAACTATGCTGATTTATATTTGTTACAGAACTATTTCATAATATTTTTATATTTCATTCTTGGTGGTATTACAGATGCAGTTACAGACTTGCTTTAAAAAGTTGACCTTTTGCATTCTTAGTAAAGGCAATATCTGACTCTAATGATGGCCTGGATTCTGCATTTTCTTCAAGTTCGATATGCTGAACTTCCTCTTTCTTGCTATGAGCTCTGCCCTCCTCGTATATATCTTATTAAGCCCTAAAACTTGCAGTGTGAAAGGAAGGGAGGTCAGCAATTAGCCTTTTCAAAATGAGGACATATCAGTGTAAGGGCTTTGAGTGGTCCTATGTATCAGATTGACTTGTAGTTACTGATGAGATGAAGATCAGTTATAGGATACAATGAGAAACTAGATAGCTTGCTGGTCTCTTAGTCTCTGGGTAGGGCTGATTGCAAAGCTGGAGTGAAGGTAACTGCAAGGTGAAGATCTGGAAAAGGTTTCATTATCCTCCAAGCTCAAAGGCACTGCATCCCTATATGGAAGAAATCAGGCAAAACCAGCAGGAGATCTATATGGATAAACAAAGAACTCCTGGCGAAAATAAAATACAAAAGGGGAACACACAAAGCATGGAAGCAGGGACTGGTAACCTGGGATGATTACAAGGGAGTTGCTTGTGTAATCAGAGACCGGGTTAGAAAAGCTAAGGCCCTGACAGAAACAAACCTGGCCAGCAATATTAGAAATAACAGAAAAGGATTTTACAGGTACATAAGAGAAAAAAGAAAAATAAGAGAGAATGGGGGGCCTCTCCAGAAGGATATAGGTGACCTGGTTACTGAGGACATAGAGAAGGCTGAAATATTCAAGAACATTTTTGTCTCAGTCTTCACTGGCAACCACTTGAACCATACCGCCCAAATCACAGAGGGTGTTGGCTGAGTCTGGGAGAGTGAAGAACCACCCAGGGTAGAAGCAGATCAGGTCCAGGAACACCAAGAGAAACTGAGGATGCACAAGTCCATGGGACCTGATGAGATACATCCACGGGTCCTGAAGGAACTGGCTGTTGAAGTTGTTAGGCCACTGGCCATCATATTTGAGAAGTCCTGGCAGTCTGATGAGGTTCTCACAGATTGGAAAAAGGGAAACGTCTTTAAAAAAGGGACCAAAGACAACCTGGGAAAATACAGACCAGTCAGCCTTACCTCTGTGCCAGGTAAAATCATGGAACAGATTTTCCTGGCAGCTGTACTAAGCACATAAAAAATAATCAAGTGGTTGGTGACAGCCAACATGGCTTCACCAGGGGCAAGTCATGCCTGACTAATTTAGTGGCCCTCTACGACAAAGCTACAGCACTGTTGACATGGGAAAAGAAATGGATGTCATTTTCCTGGACTTGTGCAAGGTGTTTGACACTGTCCTATATGACATCCTTGTCTCTAAAATGGAGAGACATGGATCTGACAGATGGACCACTTGGTGGATAAAGAACTGGCTGGATGAAATTACTTGTATAAGATCTGACTTAAATTGTCTAAAAATGAAAAAAAAAATACATTTCAGTTACCAATTTTGTTATCATTACATATTCCCACATATACAGTAGTATTAATAACATTGCACCCTCAGTAAGTCTGCTGATGACACCAAGCTGTGTGGTGCTGTGGACTCACTTGAGGGAAGAGATGCCATCCAGAGGGACTTGACAGGCTTGAGAAATGGGCCAGTGCCAACTGCAGGAGCTTCAACAAGTCAAAATGCAAGGTCCTGCACCTGGGTCAGGTGAGTCTCAGGCACAAATATAAGCTGGGCACAGAGTGG
>NW_009727893.1:0-6600 GCF_000703405.1 Apaloderma vittatum | reverse complement strand
CATTCTGTGATTCTGTGATTCTGTGAGAAGGCTGAGGGGAGACTCATTACTCTCCACAACTACCTGAAAGGACGTTGTAGCCAGGTGGGTGGTGGGCTCTTTGCCCAAGTAATGAAAGATAAGACAAGAGGAAATGGCCTCATAGTGCACCACAGGAAGTTTAGATTTGATATTAGGAAAATTTTCTTGATGGAAATAGTTGTCAAGCACTGGAACAGGCTGCCCAGGAAAGTGGTTGAGTCACCATCCCCGGAGGTATTTAAAAGGTATATAGATCAGATGTTTAGGAACATGGTTTAGTGTTGCACCTGGCATTGTTTGTTAGACTTGATGATATTAAAGGTCTTTTCCAACCTAAATAGTTCTATGAATCTGAGATTCTCTTATATTTGGGATTTGTGTTGAAGCCCATGTCCACCGCTGTACTGTTACTGAACTGTTAATCAAGCCAGCCTGATTAAAGCCGTCATGCGATAATATGTACCTATTTATGATATATTAACATACTGATGTATTTGCAATAAAATGTAAGTGTACTCTGTTCAAGAAGAGTGTCATGTAACCTTCAGATCCTTTTGTATAACAAAACTTGGTGATATGTTTTTCTAAACTCCATGCAGGAGTTAATTCTCAGTCACTACAGTGTAATGTGTTGTGAATGAAAGCACTGTCATACCCTGGATGCATGGGGCCATAAAGCACTTTTGATTTCCAAAAACAAAATTTGGGGTTTACTTTTTCTTTCTTCTTTTTTTTTTTTTCTTGGTAAACAAATGGGAATATAACCAGTCTTGCTAGCTAATTCGCTTTTTTATTTTCTTTTACTGAGATGTATTATCTACCCAGCATTGTTTCCATAGGCTGTTAAGTTTCAGGTAGGACTGAGAGGTAGTAGTGGATAAAGTGTGAGATCCCTGACAGAATGCTTAACATCTGTTAAAATATCAACAACATTCCAAGGTGCACAGATACAATTATCAACTTGGAAACTGGCTTTGCTCAAGCTGGTGAGGCCACCTTTGGAAGACTGTTTGCAGTTCTTCACACCCAAATCTGGGATGGCTCAAGCAGAAGAGCGAAGCAGATGCCAATAAGAGAGAGACAAAAGGACCAGAAGATAATGGATCTTTCCAAAAGCCAGAGGAATTACAGTGACTTGATGTTTCCTGAGAGTTAGGAAATGCACCAGAATCAGAATGAGGTAAGGGTATGCAGAAGATTGAGTAGCTATAAAGCTGGGACGAGCAAGTGCTAAATAAAGAAGCAAAGAATTTAGGCAGCATTTCCTTACAAGACAGTGAATATAGCATAATGGATTAAGCTGTTAAGATCAGCAGCAGAAATGCCATCTAAAAACCTTGATTGCTGATAGAAAAGCAAAGACTGTAGTAGAGAAATAGAACAAAAGAAGGCAAACTCAGAAGGTTGTTGTATTTCCCCCTTATCCATTAAAATTCCCTTCCCTCTCTGGACAATCCATATGCAAAAATATACTTTAAAACATTTAGATACTAACTGACATGAATACTGAGGAAAAAGAAGTTAGTTAATTGCTGAGAACTGCCAATGTGTTTTGATTTCAAGCAAAAAATTCTCCCTGATTTCTAAAAATCTGCAGTGCCAGTATTTCCTCTACATTATCATTAATGTTCTTCTGACTGCACCTCACTAGTTTTAGCTGTCCATGTGTTCAAAAACAGAGCTGAGCCTCTTCTCATGCATAAAAATACGTGTGGCCAGAAGGTCACGAAAGGTGATTCTGCCTCACTGCTCTGGAGTCCTCGGCACAGGAAATGCATGGACCTGTTGGAGTAGATCCTGAGAAGGGCCATGAAAATAATCAGAGGGATGGAACATCTACCCTATAAGGAAAGGTTGAGAGCTGAGTTTGTTCAGTCTGGAGAACAGAAGGATTCAGGGAGATCTTGTAGTGGCCTTTCGATACTTAAAGTGGACCTTTAAGAATAATATGGATAGAGCTTTCAATAGGTCCTGTAGTGACAGGACAAGGAGCAAAGGTTTAAAACTAAAAGAGGGTAGATTTGGACAACATATAAGGAATAATTTTTTTTTTTATGATAACGGTAGTGAAACACTGGAACTAGTTGCCCAGAGAGGTGGTAGAAGCCCTATACCCAGAAATATTCAAAGACAGGTTGGATGAGGCTCTGAGCGACCTGATCTGGCTGAATAAGTTCCTTCTTACTGCAGGGGAACTGAACTAGATGATGTTTAAAGGTCCCTTACACTTTAAATCGTTCTATGATTCTATGGAGAATACAGATCTGGAAACTGTCAGCCATGCCTCTTCTTAAGTGTGTCACTGATATTATTCACAAAGCAAGGTGATTATTTTTTCCCAGTCTCTTTTATCAATAAATTTTGTTATTTTTTCAGGTAAATGCCTTGAACATGAGTAAAATGTATTTTTTTGTAGTAGTGCTTCTGGTCTTTCTGCAAGAAATTTTGAAGATCAAGAAAAATAAGATCAAAATACTATATGTCCCAAAATAAGCTGGCTTTTGCCCCTGCTGATGTCTTCCAGGAATGACTGGGAATGTTTGTGAACAGAAGTCAAGTCCAACTCTGTGGCTGCCTGAGTTCAGAGCTTGAATTCAGCTCCCACCAGCACAGACCCAAAGAGCTGTCTCTCTGCTTGGGGCAGCTGTCCATGAATGGTGATCAAAACCTGTAATTACACTAGTGTGGCAGATCTCTTCTGTGGGTTCAAATAGCACCACAGCAGAGGAGTGTCACGGAAGTTTGGTGCCTGGTCAAGCCAAGACTCCCAGAAGTCCTGTGGTTCCTTTTAAGGAAGTTTGCTCTGGACTACAAGTCTAAAAAAAATCAATCACATGTTTAAAGCCAAGTCAGATGTCCTTATAGTCCTTCTAGCCTTTTCTGCTTCTGGTCAGTTGTAATTCTGAATTGCTTTGATGAAGCAGGTGGAGAAAACTTTGAGGGAAATGAGATGACTAAAACACTTTTCAATATGAGCTTAACTGCAAATGTCAAGAAACTGAGGAGCTTAAAGCTTTCAAAATGAGAAAAATACACAGATATGATGTGTTGTGAAAGATTATCAAAGGCATCAGGATACAGGCAGTATTTTCTTTGGGAAAGGACAGTTAATCTGTGGAGGTCAGAATTTACCTTTTATCTCCCTTATTCATGTCCATCATTTACTCTGTAACGCAGGCTGAAATAAAAGTATTTGGTGAGAAATGTGACACACACTGGAGCCCTGTTTACAATCAAAGTTTTTATTTGGTTTAGCAGGTACAGGAAAGACCATTAAGCAGGCTGGGTGAATAGTGGTTAGCCTAGTAAAGCTCTTGTTGATATAGAGTTTTATGTCACATTCAGACTATCTTCTGGTGTTTGTCTCTTGTTTGGTGATTTATTTTTTTTTAAGTTGCTCTGTGATATGTACCAGCAATCAAATCTAATTCCTCCTAACCTGTAACTGTCTAATCCTTTGTGAAAAGAAAAAAGTTTAAGTTCAGATGGAAGCAACACTCACAGATATTAAATCAGAATGTTTCTGCTCTGAGTAAGGCTGCCTGTCCATTAAAGGTATTTTCCCCACTCCCCAGACACTGGTCTGGCATGGTTGCTTTCTCACTGCCTTCCTGCCACTCTAGGGATCAGCTGGCTGCAGATTCCTTCCCCATCTTTTCTGATTTCACAAAAAAGACAACTGTATTTAGGTTTCCTACCCAAGGAACTGCATGTTGCAGATGGTGACTCTGCAGGGAGGAGAGTGATGCAGGAGGCACATCTCTGTTTTACCAATTAACTCATTTGATTACTCATTCTCTCAACTCTCCCATGGTTTGGGATGTCTCCTGTGTGGTGGGTCTCACAACAGGTACAAGGAATAAAGACCCTGCCGTCTCTAAAAGCAACAGAACTGGAAAAAGTTACTGGAAAACGTGTGATGAGATGTAGCTAGGCAGATTTCAGGGAATCTGCGATCTGGACTAGTCCAGACTTGTCTACCAGCTTGGGAATGGGACTGGGGCTGGTCTGGACTCGGTGACACCCAGGAAGCTGGACAGCAGCCAATGAGAAACCGAGATGGCTATGATTGACCACAGTCATCATTGACTAGTCTTTAAAACAGGGTTCTTGCAGTGGCCATTTTGGAGTTGCCTCGTGGTGGTTGGCCAGTAGCCGAGGTTCTGAAACCTCCCCCTTGGTCTAGGAACACCTAGCAAGGACAATCGGCGAGAATGGGACTCCCCGCCTGATCAAGGTTAGCTTATGACAATCTGGATTATCATTCTTTTGTCAAGGGCTAGTGTTTGAGCTTGATCATTTTCTTTTTTTCTTTGAGCTTGATCTTTTTCTTTTTTTCTTTCTTAAATTTGGAGGAGCTTATATTCCATAAATAAATACAATTTAACTACATGCGTGGATTTATTTTTCCGATATGGGCGCACTCCTCACCCCCTTCTTTACACACATGCTCCAGCCAGGAGAGCTGAACTCTCCCAGAAAGCGATCAGAGCTAAGAGAAACTTGGTTTTACGAAGCATCAGGTGGGGATTTTCTATTTTTAGTGTCCCAGAGCAGGGCATGGTGAGGAACACCTTCAGCCAGTTCTGAGGCCATCTGGTCACAGAGAATATGAACAAAGCAGCTGATATTTACTGATACTTTCTCACACATGATCTATCATGCTCCTCAACAGGAAAAGAGAATAAATTAGTCCTAATATTTTTCTTTTGCCAGACACATTACAACAGGCTTTAACATATTGTACCTGTTTACTAAATTACATTTTCTGGTTTGTTTATTTCTGACGCAACATCTTCTGGTCCAAATGAGAACATTATGGCTCCTTGCCATGAGCCCAGGATTTTGACTTGCAACACTGCAATGAAAATCAGTCTTTTCTTACAGCTTAAAATGAGTGATAACTGCACATTTTTTGCACAATAACCTTCTGTTTATAAGACCTGCAATGTGCTCTGGCTCTGTGTATGGACAAGTCAGAGTGGGAGGACAATCCATCGCAATTACTATTCAAAATTATCATAAAGCAGGTGCACAGCCAAAATACCTACATTTTCCTTCTGCTTTCTCAGTACAGTTTAATTTAATTAGCAATCATATCCAGGATCATTTTGCTTTCTGGTATTTTCTGAGCCTCCAGTAACACTAAAGCTCTCATCTAGCAAGCGTATTTGTATGGAAAATGCTGTTATAGCCACAACTCAGAAAAAGTCCCAAGAATACAGTGTTGGGGGTTTTGTTATGTTGGGATTTTTTAAAATACACACTCTTCAGTAATGTTTTCTCTATGTTTTATTTCAAAAACCCCCAATAAGATCTCCACCAGATTTTCACTGAAATTGGAATGTCATAACAATATAAGTAATGAGATTTTGTCAGATCATTTCTTTCTCCATTATTTATTTTTCCTTCATAGCCAGTATCTACTCTTATTTCAGGCATCCAAGACTGCATGTTGAGTGAACGTTAAATACTGTTTTGAAGACAGTAAGAAGTTCACTGCTCACATAAATAAAACATAGAAAAGAGGCAGGATGACCTTCAGCAGACTGTGTCAGATCCCAAAGCAGGATAATTGGCCTTGGCTGCCCTGATAAGCCTCAGCGGGGACCTCTGGACGTGTGCCCTGACCCCACCTCTCATCCATCCCCACAGAAGCTGCATTTAAGGCCAGGACTTGGTCAATCTATGTTGCAGGTGTTCTTGTTGTCAGTCCCGCTTCTGCTTTTCTTGTGTGGGCTCTGGCTACACGGTGTAGCATCATTTCCAGTTCTGCCTCTGGTCACACTGTCTGCTGCTCCTGGCTGGACTGGATTCAGCCCCTTGCCTCCATGCGCAGGGACAGAAGTTGTTTTGCTGGGTTGTTTTGTTTGGTTGGTTTGGGGGTAGGAGGGCTCAGTTCTGTGCATCTTCATAGTGATGTGTTTGGCCTTGGTCTTTTTGGTACATTTGTTGATCTTCACAGAAGTAACATTTATGGGATGGAGCAAGCGGATCATGTGGGAAGACCAAACGAGCTAAATGCTTGCACGGAAAGTGTAATTGTGGTACTCGTGAGAGGTTATAACTCTTTAGAAGCAGGCAAGATGGGATCCAAAGTTTGTTTAGAACCTGAGAGCATGAAAGGAAAAGTCTTAAAGGCTGTCTTAAAAGAGAAGTTCAAGTTCTGTTCGAGGCCTACAGGGTGATAGGTGTCCCATAACAGATCTCTTCCATCACTACTGTCCATGAAACTACAGGTGTCATGCAGCTGAGGTTCCACACCCTGCTGATGGAAAAGTACCCTGCAAACCTTAGGCGATGTATGCCTCAAAAGCACATCATTCTCATCCTCATAACATGGCAACTGTGCTACCACTGTACAGGTCATTTTCTGTGCCTCTGACAGCTCTGTTCAAACTTCGATCAGAAAGAGAGGTGCCTGATGCTGAGAACACAGCTGTACTCATTAGAGTTAGATTTTGTACACAAGACTTCAAGGACTGGCTAAAGGCTTCTCTAGTACAGGGAGTGAAAAGGTGATAGCATTCCACAGTGTATTAGTTGAACTATTGCAGTGAAATGGAGTCAAAACCAAGC
>NW_009727892.1:101995-107976 GCF_000703405.1 Apaloderma vittatum | reverse complement strand
CCCCCTTCTCCCCCTTCTCCCCCTTCTCCCCTTCCATGTTGTCTGATACTCTCAAGAATTTCCTGGCATTTTTGTCACCGGGCTGTAGCTTATCTGTGATGTTCCACAGGATAAGAGAGATGTCCTTCAGGTGGGGACTGTGGGGTGATTTGGATTGTTTAAACAGTGCCTAAGCCCTGACGGCTTAGACAGCAGCAGAGCTAATACTGAACAGTAGCACTGTCTGAGGCCCTCATCACAGCCTCTTTCTTTATCCGATATAATAGGAAGTAAAAAATTGAATGATGATTTCTATTACAGTGTTTTCTGCCAGAAGTAACTTCCTATACAGTTATAGAGATGTCAGGGTACTTTATTGTCTGTGTAAACTCATGCATTTTTGAAAAAATATGCTGAGGAAAAGTATCTCACTGTTGTGCAAACCATAAAGTGCTTTCCCACAATGCATATACATGATAAACTATGCGAAAGAGCCATCATACATTGAATTAGATAGCAATGTGGAAATGTTATCATTCAATGCAGCATCCACAGTGGTCTCTAAAACACTCTCCTTATTTCTATGTGTAAAATAGTTACTTTGGGTCCTTTCAGTTCCCATCAAAGGCTTTGAGAAATTTTTTTCCATATTCTAGACAGATACTCATCTCACTCATTTAACCCCATGTAGCACAGAGCAGTGGCTTTTGGAGGTGTCAGTACTTTCCTGGATATTTCAGTAGCTTGCAAAAATGCTGCTTTGGAAGTTTCATATTTGAGCTGATTGTTCAGATTGATGCATGATTTTACTGTATTTTATTTTTAGCCTTTTTTTTTAATTTTATAACTATATGTAACTACTAGGCTGGAGAAAAATACACAATTTCTTCCTAAATCAGAGCAGTATGTATGGTATAAAAACCACTGCCATTTACTGGGGTTCCTGTGCCATGGGGCCAGAAAAGTTCCCACCATGGTTTCTGAATGCAGGGAAAATGGAAAGAATTTTGCTTGAGCTCCCAGATCCCGATGCATCACCCTTATCAGCTTGCGGAGGACTCACTCTGCCCATGAGACGAAACACTTAATGCTTCTAAATGGCTTCTTCTGGACCCAGGCAATCCCCTGTACTACCAGTGCTTTCATTTCAGTCAGAGATATCTTGCCCTTCTGCACAGCCTCCCTCACACAGTTCTTGTTGCAACATTTTCTACCTTTTCTTACGGGACTCAGCAGGGGCCCAGTCACAGTTTACCCCTAAAAGCCTCCTAGCCTCATTTTCTGGTACAGAAGAAAGGGAAACAGCATTTAATGGGGACTTTGGAAAAGCATTGCAGCATGTAGGCTTCTGAAATTCAGTATGCTGTATCCCCATTTTTCATTACACTTGGAAGCATTCTGCCTTGAAGTGTTTGTCTTGAACTCTGTTCTCTTCTGTGCCTATGACACTAAGCAAAGCATTAATGTAATCTTTAACTTGCTGTCAGTGCCCATTCCCAGAGAAGAGAAGAAGTTAAATGGCTCTGTAACGTCTCTGATGAGATCTAAGCTCAATTTCTGAATTTTTTGACAGATCGAGGATTGACATTGTCCAAGGGTTACTGTGTGTTTCATTAATACCTGATGGAGCCAGCATAATGAAAAACTGTACTTCTTGCTGTAAGCAAATAACAGATCAAAACTCATTCATGGTCTTATCTTTCTTGTCCTGATATTATTTTTCCCTCATTTTTGTAATAATCAGAGTAAGATGAACACCATCAAGGCTCTGTGGCATGCTGCCTGCCTTTATTGCCTTGTATAAAATAAATTGTTCCAATGAACTGGGTTTTATGGCAATTCCTTCTCAATTTTCCTATATTTGTATTTTCATTGTAGCTATTCCCAGACAGAGTGAAAAACTGAACAGATTAAAATGTCTGATGAATTCTCTCAAATGCCAACCAGCAAAAGTCTTTGACCGTCTCTTTGCCAAGGACAACTGAATTTCTTTGTCTGAATCAATCCTCATAATGTGGTGAACAATTACACGAGCTGTTGCTTTGACCCTTCATCTCAGAAGTCTGCACATCTACCAATGTAATTTTCCTTTCCATGAGTTGCTGCAATTGCTGTTGAATTCATCATACCTGAAACTAAAATTTACAAAGAGAACCAATTCTCTGTCTATCTTTCTTCACCTTCATTTTTCTGTCCATTTGACAGAGAGATGACAAGCGTGAGCACAAACACAAACACAAGGTGTTAGGAAATGCCTCCTTGCAATATTGCTGTCATCACCTTAACCTAAAACTTTACATGTTCAGAAGGACGAGGACTGCCAGGACTGACGATTTATAGATTAACTTTTTTGAACTCTTTATTTTTTTTTCAAAGCAGCTTAGAAGAAAGCATATTAAGCTGTTAATCATTTCAGGAAAAAGAACTTAAAAGTACTTATCAAATTTCTTCAATCTTGATTGATTTATTCAGTGGAAGAAGTAAACTCTTATTTTCTATTTTTTTCTTTTTGAGAATTGCAGGCCCCAAAGCCTAATTCATTCGAAGAAGCACTTTTTAAATGGCTGCTAATGTGCTGTTAAGGAAGAAAATGTGCTATTCCACAGCAATCCTAATTACTGTGCAACTGTATTTCATTCCACACTAGCAATGAACTGATCGTTTAAACTTACAGTAAGGGTTTTGTTATGACGCAAACATCTAGAAAAGAGTCCATTAAATTCCCGGTTTGATTGTTGTTTCATAGATAGTGAAGATGAAAGTGCAGTTTAGAATTTTGTCTGCTTTTCAGTCCCAAGAAAACTACAGATAGCAGCTGAAATCCCCCCTGCTCGTTGCAATTTAAAGGGCTGAAGCAGGGCAATAGGGCAGCTGCCAGATGTGATTCACGTCCACCGTGCCAGGCAGGGGCAACAGCAGCCAAGAACCCACTAGTAGCCTCTGTTTTCCTCCTCTCTTTCTCTCTCTACCTCCTCCATCCTCCCCTCCCCCACCTCCAGAAAATTCCACTTTGTCAAATTAGTAGAGGCTTTTACATTTATTCAGCTACAAAACTTGTAAATGAAACATTCAGTTCTGCTAATGCAATCAGCTACATTAGCATCAGACTTACTTTTCATCCCTTCTTTCAGTTATTTTACCTTTTAATTGTATTCCTTTGTGATTAAAGACAGTCACATTCTGAGTTCAATCATCCCGAAAACAATATGAAATAAAGAAGTTTAATCTTTTATTATAGAAGTCTTCTGTGGGTTCAGGTGGAGCTGTAATTTTACTATTAAGAAATTGCCCTTTTCAGTTGTCTGCTGCTCACCTTTTCTTTTTCCTCTGAACAATAAACTGAAGAGGAGTCTCAGTTACAGGATGCAAAACATGTGCTTGCTGTACCAGAGCACTACAGCTTTTCCTTCTGCTTTTGAATTTGTCTTTTTGTCCAATCAGTAAAGAGTGAGCTGTCATTTTTTGAAAGGTACACTGAGGTAAAGCATTTTAAGTACAAAAATACCAGACAGAGCTCTTAAAATTTACAGAAGGAGAACCATGCAGAATGGTTCAGTTTTGGTCCGTACACAGTGAATAGAACAACATAATATTTGTGCTGTATTGAGCTACTGTTTCAATGGTATGTGTCTTTAGAAAGTTATCAGAGATTTTCTTTCAGTTTGACATCAAAGTGCCTCTCTGTTCCTTGTCTGAATCTCAATGTAGACTGTCTTACCTCAAGAGGTACCTTGCCCACAGAGGCACTTTGTCACTGCTGGCCACCAATGGATTTTGGGTTCTTATCTAAACAATCTGTTGTCTAACAAAACTTTTATCTAGAGAAGAGAAGAAGCAGAAGTGGAACATGTTCTGTCAGTGCCTGAGGACTCGGGGTGCCTGGTTTGCAGTTTTCTGCTTGTGACACCATAAGCTATGTTGGGCAACAAAGACGGTCCCTGTCTTGTTCAAGATTTATTCACTGAAATCCTCTTCACACAGTGCTACTGATACTTGTGTTTCTTTTTCCCTTACAGTTTGTCGCTCATCCCAACTGCCAGCAGCAATTGCTTACCATGTGGTATGAAAACCTCTCAGGCTTACGGCAACAATCTATAGCTGTGAAGTTCTTGGCAGTCTTTGGGGTCTCCATTGGCCTGCCCTTCCTCGCCATAGCCTACTGGGTTGCTCCCTGCAGCAAGGTACAAACTCATTAAGGCACATGGGGTTTGTGGTCGTTTGTATCCAGGGCCTGGAATGAAGTCACATATTTGTCTGTAACACTGCTGGGAAGTGATCCATGCCAAGATTGCCCCAGAAGGGAGCAAGCTTGAGGTGTTGCTTGATATACACAGATGGAGCTATAAGGCATGGTTTGACGTTCATCAAAAACGTGGGGTGGTGGGGGAAGAGGGTGAGACAATGGGTAACAAGAAAAAAATAGGAACAAGAAGTGAAAAGGAGATAACAACATGGGAATGGAGTGAAGAAAGAGTCCACTCAAATAAGTCAAGATAAATAGGTGTGTGGCTGAGTGATAAACAGGTTTTTAACTATTCTTGCCACAGAAGAAAGGGGTGTCGGGGGAGATCATTTCACATTCAGCAATAGCCAGCAACATCATCTGTTATGAGGTAGAAACCTAAGCTTATCAAAGGTACTTAAATTTGATCAAAATGACTCCTGGTGCTGGTGACGTATTCAGTCTTGAAAGCATCTTCTTCCATTTCCTTTAAAAGCCAGCAAAGAACCCTTTCTAAATTTGTCAAGCCCAAGAAATTATAGATCCATGGATGAGTATTAAGGGAAGACTAAAATTTGAAAAGATTTATGTTAGTGCCATCAGACAAACTTTTTGAAAACAGTCTTGCAGAATATCTGGGATAATAAAACACATTTAAGGTTTGATGTCCTCCAAAACATCCCCAGGAAAATTACTTTCTCTTAGAACAATCAAGAACATAACTTCATTTGATTAAGGTTTGTAGCAACACAAAACCTCACAGCTTTTATGAATGCTGGTCAGAATTCTAGATTTTCACATAGAGAAGTGCATGTGAAAGCCAGGTTGTGTTGTGGGTGGTTTTGATTAGCTTGCAGAGGGAATTTGTGTGTAGAATTGCAACACTGAGTCCGTTATATCAGACCTCAGTCCAGCAGGGAGTTACGAAGCTGTTTAATTTCCTTCATCTCTGTTGAATGTGCTGGGAGTTTGCACGCCGGCCGATAACAACATTTGTGGCGTATTCTCAGAATTACAGAGGTTGCATTTGTTTAAAGCAATAGGTGAGGGTAACAGTCAGACTACAAATAAGTGGAGAATTTAAGTGAAAAGCATAAAAATTAAGGAGAAAAAAACTGAGGCAAAAAACCAAAATAAATCCATTTCACAACAGAAATAAGAAATCATTGAGAAAGTTATTTCTTTTTAATTTCTTGAGGTAGATGAATTAAAATTTAAAAAAATAAGAGAGAAGGACAATGTTTCATTGACTGACTTCATTACATTAAACCTTTTGTGCATTCTCATTTTTCAATGTCTCTTTCCTTTCACCCCGCTGTAGGCTATGAAAAAACATACATAACCTTCTGTCATAAAGTAAAATTGAAAGTTCCTTCAAGTAGGAATTGTCTTTTAATACATGGATTTGCATTGACCAGAACAATGTAGTCTTGATTTTCAACTGGGGCCTCTGATAGAAATAGCTGAATAATGAACACGTTTTTCCCCCATGAATTGGTACCTCATCCAAAATCCTCTCACAGTGTCATTGCAGAAAAATTTTCGTAGGGAGTATATCTGCTGAGAGGATACTGTCGTTACTAGATTTGCGTGTGATGCTCCGAGCAGCCCAGTTTTGTTGTGGTCAATTTTAAAAGTTTTATGTTTTAAGTCATGGAAACAATTTTGATGTTACACAACTGGGTAACAAATTTTTTTACATAGTAACAATCAGCTGAGAGATTCAACTGAAATCAAATCAAGCCCAGAAAAATTGCACATTCTGCTGCCCAAAAATATG
>NW_009727892.1:0-101964 GCF_000703405.1 Apaloderma vittatum | reverse complement strand
GCAGGAATGTTTGGACTGTCTGTAGAACTTCAAGAAGTATTTGCTTCCTTCTCTGGTCTGTTGGAGTACTCATTCAACTATCAGAAAGCAAACAGAGACCATTTATACACAGCTCTCACTGCCTGGCTTGTTCTCTGGCTTTCACGTAGCCATGCTGGGGATTTATGGGCTGTAGTTCCTGCTGCAATAGACTCAGCATCATTTAAGCACTAAAACATTAACGGTTCACTTCACCTAAATCTGTACCTGTACCTTTTTACTCTGGATATTTTCCTCCCCAGTCAAGTTACATAAAGTTTCTACAACAATATTCTCCATGTTTCTGCTATGAGCATGGTACTAAAAACAGTAATGTCTTTTTTCTTCATGATGTTTCTATCTTTATGTTGTTTCTGTCTTTCGGAGTAGTGATCGATTTGCATTTGGAAACCTTTGCTTCAATATCACATTTTATATTTTTTCTTTTTTTCCATGTCTGCGTGCTTCATTACTCTCCTGCAAACCAGGTAGGGTACTATGTCATGAAATGAGCTATTCTCTTAAGAATGAACCTTTGTATTCACACATTGTCAGTGTTTCTGTTTTAAGAGTGACAGCCAGGCACTTCCCTGCAATCCTGATTTGATGAAGGATGATATTTTGATTTAAAAGTGTAATTGAGAAATTGATACATCCAAGTAGTTACACACCTTGAGTTTAACTGTATCATGTTGCTTGAAAAATATATCTTATTGTCATAAAGCATTAGGGTGACTGGAGGATTTGAGGCTTCATTGATTTTTTACAGAATATTCTAGTCAACACCTTCACCACCTGCAGCTCAGCTAAAAATCATATTTCTGAGATGAGAAACATCAGCTCAAGAAAAAGATTGTAAGCCTTCCACAGTAATAAAGGGGATAAAATGCTGATGTAACACTGACTAAACACAGATTTTGTTAAGTCAGTAGAGAACTAAGTAAAAATACCTACGGAATTCATTTCATTGTGTAATACATGGGATTATTTCTCTCATAACCAAGGATGTGCTACCCTAATCTCAGGTCTGATTGGGTTGGGTTTTTTAAGTTTCTACAGACAGCAGAAAAAGTGTAATTGTCTGAAGAGAAATCCTGGTTCAATAGACAGTGTTTTTCTCTTTTAGTGAGTTCAGAGTAGAAATGAGTCTTGTACAGATTGCAAATGCACTTTCTTAAAATTTTGTTGGTAAGGCCCCTTACGCCCATAGTAGTTGTTCCACTTTACTCTTGCAGTTTGAGCTCTCTCAGACAGGTCATACAAGGAACACATCTAAGATTATTACTGTATGGGGCATTGTTCAAACGTATCTCACCACCCCATCAGCTCTCTACTGGAAGTATAAGTTCTGATATAAAGAATAAATCTACCCAACAGCTGCCATACAAGCTGATGAGAATTAACACTACAGCCAGGTTTACAGCAGAGGATTCATCTCAGGGGAGATGAATCAGCGATTAATATATTGAAAAAAAAAAAATTGCTCTGAGGAGTTTTGGAAAGGACACATGCAGGAAGGCACTTCCATTGTTGTCTGGTGTGTCCAACACCACAGGCATCGGTTCTTGCGCTCCTAAAAATGCTTTCACTCTGATGTCTTTCTGGAGTACTGTTTTCTTAGGGCACAGAAAATGTAAAATGAAAAAAGTGCCAACGAATTAACATAGAAAGCTTTTCAAAAAGAACAGAACAAATATTATCTAGAGTGAAGAGATCTGCTGCTGCTCTGATTCTCTGCTTAATGTCTTGAAATAAATCCTCATGTTCTGGGGAGTGAATCTCCAGATTTGTAGTAATTATGAGAGAAGACTATCATACCAAAACATATTAAAAACATTACTAAAGAATTTTTAAACAGAAGGTTATTTCCTACACATCGTTAATGAATCAAGAATTCAGCATTAATAAAAGATTCCAATATATAACAGAGTAAGGGTGAGAAGTGGGCCTGTCGTTAGGATTTATATTGACACACACGAGTGCATTCATATAGCACATACACACAAACATATCTCTCATATGTCTCGTCTCTTCATTTTCCACTTACCATATGGCCAGAACATTTAGATATTATATGTGGGTATAGAGAAGCAATGTGAGATACTACCATGCGTAGAAAATTATCCCAAGTGCATCATTTGAACTGCAATGCATAATGTCTAGTAATCATAGAATCGTAGAATGGTTTGTGTTGGAAGGGTCTTAAAGAAAGCATCTCGTTCCAACTCCCCTGCCATGGGCAGGGACACTTTCCACTGGACCAGGTTGCTCAAAGTCCTGTCCAACCTGGCCTTGAACGCTTCCAGGGAGGGGGCTGCCACAGCTTCTCTGGGCAACTGTGCCAGTGCCTCACCACTCCCACAGAAAAGAATTTCTCCCTTATATCTAGTCTAAATCTTTTCAAAGAATTATTTTCATCTTGGGAAAATGGTTCAAATTTTCATAGTAAAAAAACTTCCAGTAGGTGGATAAGGGAAAAAAAAAAATCTTTTTTCTATGTTTCATTGCAGTTGGGACGTACCCTGCGAAGTCCTTTCATGAAGTTTGTGGCACACGCAGTTTCTTTCACAATCTTCCTTGGACTGTTAGTAGTGAATGCTTCAGATCGGTTCGAAGGAGTAAAAAACCTTCCCAATGAGACCATCACGGATCATCCAAAACAAATATTTAGAGTCAAAACAACTCAGTTCTCGTGGACAGAATTGCTGATCATGAAGTGGGTATTGGGTAAGCAAAACCAAAATGTCTGCAGATCCTCCAGGAGAATTCAAAATGACTGGGAACAGCATGACAGACAGGGGCAAGACAAAGATTTTTTTTAAAAACAAATCAAAAAAAACCCCCTCCCTCCAAAGCAAACCATGAAAAACCTACTAGGAGGTTAAATGAGAGGTTAAGGACAATATTTTGATTAAAATAGGATCAAAGGAGACTTTGATCTTGGTCACTACTTTTGAAAATATTGAACGATGCTTAGCAAATTCTCACTTTTCTGATTTTCCACTTTCCATGGTGAATGCTATAGATGTTGTCTGTTTGCCTCTGTTGCTTTCATCATTGCATCTTAAAGAAGGTTATATAGTCAAAGAAACTTGTAGCTTCACTATAGGACATTGCTCTATCTAAAGTAAGGAGAACAAGTTGTGTGGACATGGGTGACCACCAGCCTGTTTTATTACCCTGCCATAAGATCCTGTTATAATTCAATGAACCTCAGGTTCTTCATCTGCAAAACGGTTATGTTGTCATTTAGTTTTTGCAATGCATTCTGATATGCACTGATGAAAACTGCCAGGTAAGTAAGAGCTGGATTTTATGAAATTCATAGTATGAAATTCTAAATGATGAGAGGACAGCATAGCACTCAGATCTTCTAAAATACATTAAGTTATCCAAAAACTGTAAAGTAGAGATTCATGTGGATGAACGCTTCAAGTGCAAAAGCATCTCACATGCAAAAGTTAAACACCCAGGGAGTTTTAGGCAAATTCAGATGTATCAATTTTCCTACAGATATAATTTATTCCTTGAAGGTTAGCTACCTTGAACCACTAATCTAAACAAACTCAGAAGGATTTATTGAGAAATTGAGCTGTGCAGAATCTTTGTCTACCTCTTCTGTATCTATTTTTGCTCACCACCATGATTTTGATTCTTTTCTTGCAGCAAATAATTCCACTGTTCCATAAGTACTGATAGCATTAAAGCCCCCTGAAAAATAGGATAGGGCTGCTCTATCTGATGACTTCCTGGCCGCCATTTCTTTGTTCCTTGTCCCCACAATAATCAGAATCCCATACAGGATATTAGGCTAGAAAATACTGAATAGATGCTAGAATAGATAGAGTAAGTCTGTAAGATATATTTTTAAAATGATATTAAAGCAGTTGGACAAGATGATTAGATTTTAGACTAGGTATTCTTTTCTTATAGGCGGTAGGTATCTGTCTGCCTGGTGAGTTCCTGAGAGATGAAGAAGAAAACATTTCATTTAAAGCAAAGGTTTTCACTTTTCTGGGAGAGGAAAGGTGATTCATTGTACAGACTCCTGAATATAATGAGATTTTCTAATGTCTGCCTACATCAGCACTGACAATCTACTCTGGCCATTTTACCTGTCTGCCTACATAAAGCTTCAAATAATGTTCCAGCAATATTAAGGGGAAAGTTTGGTGCACGTGGCCTGCAGACAGCTGGCACGGGATCTTGGACCCTTGTGGAGCCCTGTGTATGACCCTGAACTTTAAGATCTGTAAAATCACTAAGGGCGGTAGACTGCCCAGCCTTCTGGCATAAAAATCTTATAGATATTATAAATATGTATATGTAAGCAGAAATATAATGACATAGAATTAAATGTTACAGATAAATATCACAGGTAAAGTTGCCAAGACATGCTTTTCCAAAGAGGCAAGTGCAAGTAGACAGTAAATATATGTTAAATTATAATAAATCTAACTCTAGTGTACTAAATATACATAGCTATATTTAATCCTACTTGGCAACACCTGCAGTTGCTGTCTTCAGACTCAATAGTGTAGGTGTGCTACCTACATTTCAATTCATAGTACAATAAAAAAGTGTAAATTTATTTATTCTCAGCTTGTAAGGCCCCTCCTTCTGTTTCTATTTTTTCTCCTTCATACTGTGGCAGCAATGACGAATGCTGATAACACACTACTTGTTCCAACCACAGCAGACCATTTCTGAGAAATTAGTTTACAGGTCCCTGATCTTGATCCTTTTTCAGGGAGAAAATTGGCTGTCTGTCAACCGTAAAATTTATGACACAAGTTCAGAATAGCGTTATTTGAGAATAATGTGATGCATTAGCAGAACATAGTGTGGCCATGAGTGAGCACGACCTATGAGAGCAGTTCGTGCAATTAATCTTGCTGGAGATAAGAAAATTGATCCACATGTATGTATATTTTAAGAGAAAACTACCACTAGGAGAATTTCAGACTGGAATTATGCAAAAAGATACTGTTGTCATCTCTTACTCCTGACTATTTGTAATGCAGGCAAATAATGGAGTAGTCTGAGCAGAGGCAATGTCTTTCAACCAGAGGAGCTCTTCATCCTGCTCCACAAATCCATATCTGAGGCTTTACTTTCCATTAGCCTGCACCTCTGAAATGGCTGCAGAGCATAGCTGGATCAGCCAGATTGTCTTAGCAGCCCATTTAACCTCTCCATGAACAGCCAGATAGCGTTTTAAGTGGGAGAATGCCTTTTTGGTCTCAGTCCTCTTTCTTATGAGTGAGCATCCAAGGGCTGCAGGTTACAGACCTGTTACTGTGGAAAAACATCGTGGTGCTCTGAGAGGAGAGCTTGTCACTTTGTCCCTTGGGACATACCAATGTCAGCTTGCTCATATGTGGCTTGCTGTGTGCCTTGGCTACCTCTTCCCCTGCGGCCAGGTCTTCCTGGCTCTTGCCTTCAACTGAGGAAGGCAGGAACTTTCTTCATGACCTTTATGGACAAAAAATGCACTGGAAGCAGGGAGGTTTCATTTAGAGAGACAAAATCCCCACTGAAAGTAGCCAAGGTAGCAGATAAACTCTGGGTGGGTGCAATCTGAGGACAAATCTCTCTCTTAATCCAACAGCCTTTGGCAGATCCTGGAAAGCTCAATGACAGTTTGGCAACATCAGCTGCTTGTGATTTATGTACCAGGCCCATGGATATAAAAATCTGACGAACTGTTCCTTTTGTGCACATGCAAGCACTTCTTGCATGCTTCCATTTCATTTCTGGATGGGCTGTGCCTTTAACTTGATGTTTCTTCCCCCGCTGAAACCAGAAATGTCCATCTAGGTGACTTTTCTGATTATCCGTGCTGTGGAAGAACAGGCACAAGAGACGTGCAGAAGCTGGAAAGCAGAAGCTGCTCATGTCCCACCTCTCTTTGCATGAAACTTGGGGAAATTACTTCTCCCAGAGTCATTAAGGGGCACCTCAGAAACACCTTATTGAAATGCAATCACATCCTGGCAAATCTGCTCTGCCTTATTGCTTTTCCTTATTTATTACATCCCACCCCATGAATTTTAGCTGCTTTATCTCTTCTCAGTATTTTTACTTCGGGAGAGGCTTTGAATTACTCTCTCACAATGGACATAAAATTACCCAGCAGTACCAACTGAATAATTCCTGTAACTTTTCTTCTTGTCCTGAATAGACATTTTTCCATATGTATAGATAGAAAATGATAGCCACACAGTTGGCAAAAAAAGAGTGATGTAAATTATAGGCCAACAGTGTGATACTTTCACGGAGTGATTCTAATTTTACTCAGTCTGCTCAGTTTTAGACATTTCTTACCTCATTAATCTGTGACTTAAGCATATTAAGTGACCGAGATTAGAAGGAAATTTGGATGGGAGAGTTAATATTTAAACTAGAAAAGGCATTTCAGGGCATCAAGGATCAAGTGCTTTTGCGGGCAAGGATACGACACATATGATATTCCCTCAAGTGCTTTATAAGACATGCATGCATAACGTGTAGGGCTAATGTCTCCTGTCTATCACTTCTGGGATGCTTTTGGTTTTTGGGGTAATTTTTTAGAAACTAGAAATGTTTCTTTAGTATTTCATCCTCACTCCCGGACAGTTCCTGAGAAACCAATTCTTCCACCTTCACCCTTTGCCTATTTATTATTATATCTTACTCATGGTGAATGAGACCGTGGGATGAAGTTCCTGCTTTTACTCAGACAAGTACATGTGGATTTGAGGCTCCTTTCCTGCACTCCCACTTCCTCCACTCAGTAGACCTCAGGCTCCCTCCTAGGACAGATCTATACAGGGCATAATCTATAACAGGGTCCATCTCCAAGGACCCTCCTGGAGATTCCGGGACTATGGACATCACAGTCTGGGTGTGCCTTGGCTAATGGTGGTATGGATGGCTTAGCTTTCCTTTTTCTCTCAAATCCTTCCCCATGCACAAGGACTGATGGCATCAGTTCTTCACTTCTCCACCCTCGGAATAGATTCACACTGATCTGTTTCTTCACTTATAACCCAACCTCCAACTGCCCATCTTGGGACATCAATGTGCTTCCAAGAGTCTCTGAGGTAGCCAGGCAAAAGTATTTGCATGCTACACCAGGAGAGCTTCCAGTAAAGAGGGTGAAGAAGAGTTCACAACAAGGACAAGGTTGCAGGAGGTCACGTGGAAATTGGCAGGCACTGCTCCTGCTTGATTAAATGTGAATTCTGCTGCTGCTGCTGCTACAGAAACAGGATTGGGTAGAGTGCAGGAAATATTTATCAGTAAGTTAAATATTCCAATACCGTAGCTATTCAGAAGCAAAAATTCAGCCCCATAGTCCTGCTGTCATTGGAAGTCAGACAAGTTGTTGAATCTGACCTGAGATAGTTTGACACTGAACTCACCTGTCCTCCTCAGCGCTCCCCAGTAGAACGTGGGTGTCAAAATCTGAATCTTCTGGGTTTAGATTCTGTTAATCTAGTGTCAGAAAGATCTTAAATTCAGGCTAGATTTGGTGTTTGCAAAGTGGTAAATCAGACTTTAATGTATGGAAATTCATTACTATTTAAAATGTAAGACTTTATGGAAAGTACTGCAAGTGCAGAGCAACTGTCTTACCTTTTCTCTAATCATACTGTATTTATTCCTGGATCAGATTTTCCCTTGTGGAGATCCGTTTCTATTCTCAAAACGGACAGGAGAGGAAATCTACATTTTTTTTCCAAATAGATCAGCAACAATATTTTTTAATGTCTTCAGTGTTTCTGAACTGTGCTTTCTCACTAGAAATCTAATAAACTATTGATTCATATAATGAAATTTTTAAATTCCTACCTCATATATGTAAGCTTTATAACTTTATTGTATTTTTATTATTTTATAATTTATAATAAGTCTTTAATAATTTCTAAGGGAAGTTGATGTGAACCATTCTCAAGAAATTCAGTTTAATAGAAGAGTTGTTTGCTTTGGTCTTAGAAAGCACCGCTAGTCAGGAAACAGGTCTATCCGAATACAAAAAAAAAGCACCTTCTGAGTTTGCCAGTAAAACTTGCTTTGGCTTTTCCACAGGCATGATATGGTCAGAGTGCAAGGAGATCTGGGAAGAGGGGCCCCGTGAATACGTGGTGCATCTGTGGAACCTGCTGGACTTTGGGATGCTGTCCATCTTTGTGGCATCCTTCACCGCCAGGTTCATGGCTTTTCTCAAAGCGACTGAAGCACAACAGTACGTAGATCAGTACGTTCAAGATGATGACCTCAATAATGTCACCCTTCCCCCTGAAGTTGCTTACTTTACTTATGGTAAGAAGCTTTTTGCCATCTACTGTTTCTTTTAGGCTAAATGTGTGGCGGTGCTGAAAGCAGCTTTTTTTTTTGTTATTTATGTGGGTCTTTTTCTAATTAAGCCAAGTTATTCTTCTCAGATTTACCTATTCCAACCATCTTCCTAAAGAGTCAGAAAGGAATTGAGATCTGAGCCTTATTCAGTCTCTGATCTTGTGCTAAGGCTACATTCAGGTCAATCATATCCTGAGAGTAGCCTGAGCAACAAATAATCAGGAAAGGAGAGCATGGGGAAGATAATTTAAATAACAGGTTAATAAACCTGCCTGGTTTCCCAAATGTAGGAGAGAGGGAGATGTGTGAACAAACATAGGATCTGGAGTTGCATTTCTAACTGTTGGTGCGTTCTGCGCCTCTGTTACATCCAACACCTGTATAATAGAAATACAAACACCAATTATACCAAATAAGCTGCTGCTTCTCCAAGAGAAAAGCTATTTTTGGAGAGTTGGTATTGTCTATAAGTGCTAACATTTGGAAATGAAAGCAGCAGCATAGCCTTGACAACATTATTTTTGATGACTGAAATGGTTTTTCTGTGATATTCACAAATGACTAGTGCTTTGCACCCCAGAGCGGGGACTGGATTTATTGTATGCCTCTGCGAACTATAGATGTAACCCCAAACAAAATCCATGGGGACTTCTGATCACAGAAGGATTGTAGGAGCTGTGGGGCTAGGCACAAAGGAGCACAATTTTCTCCCTAGGATTGTAAGGTGTTCTAGCAGTGTACTTGGGCTGGAGAGGGAGATCTGGGGCAGGAGACTTCATTCACTGGAGATATGAACCATGGGCACCAGAGGCAAGTGCTCTGATCCTACACCAAGGTGCTGAGACTCATTGGTGGGTTCACAAGCTGGTGACACCAGCTCAGCCTCTTGCCTGGTGTGTCCTCTCCAAAGATAAGCTCTCCCTGCCCAGGCAAGCAAGAGGCCTCTGAGGTGATGTGTTTTTTCCTCTCTCTGGTTTGCCGCTGACCCATTTAAAGTGAGTTCATGATACAAAGGTGCAAAGGGTCCAGAACAGAGTATCACAACCAGATCCTGTGAATTCCTCCATCTGCTGTGTTTCTTTTTGGTTCAGATTACTGAAAATAATGCCTAAGTTCACTGCTGTGTCCTTAAAGATGTCACACGTTTTAGCTCTGAGTCACAATCTTTACATCAAGGAGCTCAGTTGATGTAAGGACACTTATAAGCCATATTAATATAAATGTTCAAATTTTCAGTAGATTAAATCAATGATGCATATCTGGTACCAACAAGAAGCTTTTTAAAGTAAAATATTAGAGTAACTAGACTGCAGGAATTGGGTTTAATTTAAAGATAACATGAAGATGATACACTTGATGGTTATATCTGCTTTATCCAAACAAATCCTAACTTTTTTATCTAACAGTAGGGGTAGAGATCTCAGTCTCCCTCACGCTTCCTTTCTAAATATTGACACAGTATCATGTACCCAGATCTACAGCCAAACTCCACCGCATTGTGGTTTTGGTTCTCCATCTCGAGGGCTTCATATGGAAAAAGCACCACACAGCTGATGTTCAACTAGGAAACAGAAAATTCTAGATTTGTTTAAAGTCATACTGTTTATTTGCTGTGTGACTTTTGTAAATCCCAGTGACTCACTCATTTCTCATCTTTATCATGTGAAAAATACAAGAATTCTTCTCACACGCATTTGTACAGCACAATGAAGACTTCAGTGACCAGTTGTTCCAAAACTTTCTGGTTTTTCCTTTAACTCCTGGCCAAAAGCAAGATTCAGTCTTGAAAAAGGGTCATTTATCATCATAACTTCCACCTAACACTTTTTGTTACTAATACCTAGTGTACATGTATTGTTTTAGCCAGGAACAAGTGGCTTCCCTCGGATCCTCAGATCATTTCAGAAGGACTGTATGCAATAGCTGTGGTACTCAGCTTCTCCCGCATTGCTTACATTCTTCCAGCCAACGAAAGCTTCGGCCCCCTGCAGATCTCTTTGGGGAGGACTGTGAAGGATATCTTCAAGTTCATGGTCATCTTCATCATGGTGTTCCTGGCCTTCATGATTGGAATGTTCAACCTTTACTCTTACTACCTTGGTGCGAAATACAACCCTGCTTTTACAACGTGAGTACCTACAGAAAAGTCCCACATGCCTGTCTGTGAGGGAAGAGGGAAGCTTGGCATAATGTTTTTCCTTGCTACGATCTCACTTCCAGGCAACAACACCGTGCTTGTAATGCCTGAGCTGATGGCAGTTACCAGTTGCACAGCAGAGAGCAGATGGCATTTGATGTGTCATTTCTCCAGTGTGTCACACCGCAAGCCAGGGACTTCGCTAGTAGCTCCTCTAGCTGAAGTGACCTTTTCAGTGTCATTTCTGTCCTGTGAGCAGCGGTTTCCTTCTAAAGGCACAGGAGCCAGTTTTAGTACACCACCCTCTTGAGCGACATGTGTCTTATAACATACCGTTTACTTTCTCTAATTGAGCCAAATATGCCTTCTAGACCTCTCCTGTAACCTCAGGATACATTTTAATGGGAGGATTTATAAGGCCAGATGCAATTACATTTATCTGTGCTCGGAAGTAAGAAAGGCACAGGAGCCAGTTTTAGTACACCACCCTCTTGAGCGACATGTGTCTTATAACATACCGTTTACTTTCTCTAATTGAGCCAAATATGCCTTCTAGAACTCTCCTGTAACCTCAGGATACATTTTAATGGGAGGATTTATAAGCCAGATGCAATTACGTTTATCTGTGCTTGGAAGTAAGGTGGAAGAAAACTGAGTGTGTGGGATGTGACTTGCTGCTTTTGTTTGAAGAGGAGATGTCCTTGAAGCACAAGACTTAATGAGAGGTTGAGTCCATACCACCATTTGTTGGCTGGTGGCACAGGAACCCTCAGTTATGTTGTTGCCCAGGCACGTTGATAGAGCATGTCACTGACAAATCCTCATCTCTGATGAAACACCATGTGGTAACCCTCTCATTAGCGCTCATTACCTAGCATGGATCTTCCAGCAGTTACTATCTTTTCATGGAAATAATGAGCAAACATTGACTAAAGTGGTGACTGCTCACTGGAGTAAAGATTGCTTAAATGCCCAGGGGATATCTGGATCGGAGAGAGTCTTATCAAAAGGCACTGCTCTTCCTCTTTAACTTGAGCCTGGTATCTATTTAGCCTGAAGGGACTTCATGCTGTTATGAAGCAAATTGTCCATGAGCATAAATTTTCCTTTTAAGAATTTGGAAGAGATTTAAAATAGAATTACTTTCTTCTGATTATTTAAACACACAGGAGTGTCAAATGATGATCAGTGAAAATGAGCCCCTTCATCATATCAAACAAAGAGAATAGATTAACATTCATTCCAAAAATCCTTCTCACACATCTCATTCAACAAGCTGAAAACCCTGAGGTATACAGTCTCGAACAGTTTTGATAAGCTAATGGCAAGATTATATTGGCAGATGGGCAGCTGTCAGCTCTGAACAACATTTCCTTCTATATTTTTTGTGAGCTGCCTGCGGACCTCACTGAACGTGGCAGGCTCCTGCTGCCATTAACTTATTCGTGAAAGGGAGGAAAACCTTAGCGTTAGGACTGAGTAAGTAGCTTGACTGCTATGAAAATTTGCTGGGGCAAAGAAAAATAAAGCTTACTTTGATGTTCTTGTAACCATTCTGTGACTTCAGTGGATGCATCTCCTGGTAGGCATGTTTGTGACTTCTAATGAGGATTGGTGAAATTTCACAGAAAGCAAGTTCTATACTCAGAAATATGACTTTTCAACTATGGGACCTGATTCTCAGAGATCACTTGGCTAGTCAGGACAGAAAAAGACCCATTGGATTTGTGTGTCAAGCGATGATGGCCAGTTTCAAAGGGTGTTGGGTTGACAGCTCACTGGAGACCCTCAGTGAGAAACTTTAGGCAGACAGCCACTCACTGGAATAACTTCAAATTACACATTTAAGAAAATGATGGCTTCCCATGAATGTACATAGGCAGAAAAAAGACAACACTCAGAGGGATTTTTTGCTTAGTTCTAATTATGATGATCAGTGACTGGTGTAGCATAACTTTTGCCTTCCCTTGCTATTGCACTTTTGAAATCATGTGCTCTGTTTTCTTTTATTGCCGTCTACAGAGCAAGCATATAGCACCCTAGTGGCCTCGAAGCTAAGTTGTCATGCAAATCTTCTGTCATTTCTTCCAGTTTAATGTTCTGGATGCAAAGGAAATAAAGATGCAGGGGACTTTATATCCCAGTTAAATGCAGAGATTATGTAACTAACCATAATATATTTCCAAAATTTTTTTAAGTTCTTCAGTGCTGAAAAATAGATCATTTCCACGACAGTTGCAACTGACCCCAGCGATGTTTATCTGTTTATTGTATGCTGTGTACAGAACACAGCTCTCGAAACAGCCTGTAATTAAGAACATGCTATGCAAACAAAATTGAAATGGAGGGAAGACTGATTGCATTCATCTTGCTTTCTGCATCACAAATCAGGCTGAAGGCTACAGCATGGGGTTTTCTGTCTCCCTCTCCCTAAAGGGAAATGTGACTCACTGTTCAGTGTCAATGTTACTTCAAGTCTTGAAGGCTTTTTTCTCTCATATTCTGCTTTATCAAAATGTAATATTTGTGTAGATTATATTGACAGCATTGCTTTTTTGGAAGCTTTAAATCTCAACCAATCAATTTAAGGAAATATGTCTGGAAGGATGCCTTAAGCTTTCTTAAAGAGGAGGACACAAGACTGACATGAAACCACAGAAAAGCGTTGATGTGGTCTTTTTTGATGAACAGCACACTGTCGTTCACAAAAGCAAGGAAAATCTGCAAGTGGAGGATTGCCTATGGTCTGTTTTCATCCTCGACGTAAAATCTTTGTTTAACTTTGACAGGACTATGTGCACAGAAACAAACAAAAAAACATCTGCTCTCTCCCCATTGAAACAGTTGGCTCTTCCACAGTAGAGAGGGAGATTGCAACGTACCCATCTCTGCAAGGAGCAGCAGTCAATCTGCCACTGCCAGATCCTCCTGCTGCCAGGCACTGCCAATCTGGGCAGGACTCCTGACTTTCTCCATTCCCTCATTTGTCTGCCTTTGAGAAAGATAAAACACCTGCTGACCTTGCAGGAAGGGGGTAAATTGCTTAGCTGGCAACCATGAGGCACAGCAGCATCTTGGAATCTTTGAGAACTTGGCTTCAAACATCCTCATCTTGTGTTTTAGTCAGATATTCTCAGAAAAAAAAAAAAACCAAAAACAAAACCCAAATGCCAACTGATGTTCCCTGTGACCTGTATTAAATCTCTTGCAATTTGACCTTAGTCTAAAAGGGAGAAGGAAAGAGTCATCCAGCCTTTATGAAGGGCTTTATGATGGACTAGCACAAGGTGTCCTTAGAAATGTTTCCTCTGTGATAGGGAGACCTGCATCTACCTGGGGCCATTGCTAAGCAATATTTTGGGGTGTTACAGCTCAGGTCCACCTTTCACACCACCTTCCCAGTCCTACCAGCACGAGCACTAGTCCCTCATCTAACCCTGGGAATAAGGGCTATGGACATTTGCCCCGGAGCCCAGCATCCTGGCCCTTGCCTTCCTCTTCTGCAGTGCGCAGGGCAGTCAGAGCTGCTTTCGGTCCTTAATTAACTTTGGAAGGAGAATCTGACATCACTCCAGAACAAAGGTTAACACTTAAGCTGTGGAGAAGGTGCAGAGTTGACATGTTGTATTAAAATCTGCCAGCAGGGTGCAAGACCAAAGGAACTTTTCCAAATTAAAAAAGGAAGGTTACTATCAGGGTGCAGCTGGGATCAAGGCTGGGGGTTATGGGGTTTATTAGTTTAATAAGTGACTTAGGTGGTGGGTTTCAAAGCCAGTGATTATTGGTGTTATATGTGTGTTCTTTAACTGGAAAACACAACATTTATAGAATAAGCACTGGCCAGATTGCTACCATAAAAATTAAGGTTATCTGACACATCAATGCTAGCTACCCTCTGCTGAGGGTGAGGGCAGGAGACAGGAGCAGGATGTTACAGGAGGGGAAATGTCCAGCTCAGGGACAAGCAATGGCACTTGTTTGCAATGCAGTCATTGCTCATCCCACAACCATATCTTTGCACAGTGTCTGAGCCTCATGCAAGGTAACAAGGAGGAGTGAACATGGTATCAGTGACCCAGATCATTGTGGAGACCAAAGATGAAGTCACATTTTAAATGAAGTTGTGCAATTTCTATTCAAAACACCACTCAGAGTTAGTCTCCACAAGTCAATGCTGTTACACTAGCTGAGAACGATACCTAAATATTTACTGCAGTCTTACTACTACTTGTAAATGCAATATGAAATACCGTAAATTGTCATGGATGATCTTTAAGGTCTTTTCTAACACAACCAATTCTATGATTCTGACTTGATTGGTGTCAACTCTATAAAGTGATTGTTTGCTTTATTTTTCAGGGTAGAAGAAAGTTTTAAAACCTTATTCTGGTCAATATTTGGCTTATCTGAAGTGATATCTGTGGTGCTGAAGTATGACCATAAATTCATTGAGAATATTGGATATGTACTCTATGGAGTATATAACGTGACTATGGTGGTGGTGCTGCTTAATATGCTAATAGCCATGATCAACAACTCCTATCAGGAAATTGAGGTAAGATAAGAAATTAGATTACAAACTCAATGTACTTAATTATCACTGATAATGCAAATGTTAAAAAAGTAAGGAAGCTGTAGCTTATTCCATATGCAAGATTAGAGTGCTGTTGAAACACAGATCTTAGACTTTGTAGGAGTTAAGGCTGTGTCTGTCCTCCCCAAATTAGGATTGAACTAATGATTAACAATGAATCATTTCTAGAATAACTTCCACTTCCTTGTTTTTAATGACCCATCTGTGAGTAAACTCAATTTCCTTTACACGTGTTTTATGAAAGCACTTTGCGATACTTTTTATGCCGCATCGGTTATAATAATTTATCCATATGTGTTACCTTAGCTGCCATGCTTGCTTACAATAGACTAATATTTCATCTGGCTTTTTGCCCTGTTCTCTACTGGTTAAATGCCCAAGCCCATCTAGGGCTGAAACTCATGTATGCGTATTTAAAAAATTCATACATAGCAGGTATACTGCCTGTATACAGATTTTCTTGAGGAGTGTCTAGGGCTGCAAAACATAATTGCATGCACATTCACAAAAAAGCAACTTTTAAAGGATATGAACACAGCCCTCAAAGAGTAGGAAAAGGTTTATGGAGAAAGGTATTTTCAGGGTTTATCCAGCCTTATTTGGTGCTATTGCTATTAGTAGACTGGATTTGCTAAATGCTTTGGACACAAACAACTCCCTGCTAATACAAATAAAGGCCAAAAAAAATATTTGGATAATGTTAATGATGAGTCACCTTTTCTTTCTGATTTGTTAAATGTCAAGTTTCTGTAGTTGGGCTTGTATTAATTATTTGTTCTAATTTCCCCTCAGAAGCCGACACTGCAAAAGGCCAGAGTTGAAAACATTTTCTCAGTGTAATGTCTGATTCATCCATGTACTGTCGTGCAAATATAGCTCTATCTTGTGCATGTTATAACTAAATCTAAATGTCAGGGAGACCTTACATATGTTCTCTGCCCCAGAAGCTTTCACGCATGCAGAAAGCAGAGTCATTTCCCCAAAAGTTTCTGATCACTTACAGTCAAGCATCTCCCTGAATTCTCTTCCACTGAAACAAGATTTACTTCTGAAGGGGTCTCAAGGCCTCTCCCTGCATTTTCTAGTTTACTGTGGTAGGTAGAGATGCTCTTGAAAGTTTCCAGAGAAAAATCTCTAAAAAATACCTGAATAGCCAGCCTATACTAACTTTCTAGCTTGAACTTTCTGGTGGCCATTTTCCTGCAAAAATGCTTTATCATCCTTCTTGACTGTGTGGAAATTTTTGAAATTCTACTAAAGAGCACTTGTAACTATCAGCAAGCAAAACGAGTGGGAACTATTTGTCCTAGACCCTCCTACTTGAGAACTGGAGAAAACCATTAAATCTCATACAAGATCCTTTCATTCCTCAGTAGCTGGAACATTAAAGACAGATTCATCCTACTGACTGCAGAGAAAGTCCCTTTTGCCAGTATGTTTATTTGACAACAGCAATGTCAGTAACCAGAGAGGATGGGCATTATTTAGGAATTAAATTCCATTACGGTCAGTGGGGACATGTTTTATTATTAGCTGGAGTGATGAGACCATATTCTCATGCTTTCCACTGAACATGTCTCTTCAGCTACTTCTGTTTTTCCTCTGTTTATGCCTTAAGTATTAGTGCTTCCTGTTAACTTTGCACTTATGAAAAGAAAAAATCCTTTTGCCAGCCAGAAATCAGAACTACTTCCTTCAGTATCTTCTTAACTGCTTAACAGAAAAACATTAAAACTGTTCACAAGTGATTCCTCCTATAATTCAGCTTAAGGCTTCTGCGGGGTGCAACACCAAACAAAAAGACGACCAAATGGCTTAAGTGAATGTTGCTCCATTGACAAAGACATATTGCTGTAGCTGTGACAGAATTAATCTCGGTTGTGTTATGCCAGTTTTTGACTGGGTTTCAGAGGTACGGGGTAATCAGAGGTTATTAATTTCAGCAGAAGGCAGATGTACATGAGTACGGGTTGTTGGCAGGCCCATGCTTCTATTGGTGTTGCTGGTCTCCATATAAACCACGATGAAAACAGCTGCAGAGCAGCTGTATCTCATCTTCTTTTTTGCCTGATAAATGGTCCTGATACATGGCCCTGACCATCCTCCTGTACAGATGTCAAGTAGATCCATAAAGTATGTGCTAGCCTTGCCCTTGCAGTTGGAAGTGATCCTGGCCCACCTTGACAGTTCATAAAGGCAATTCACAGCCACTGAGTGATGGACTTGTTCTCCACCTTCTTCCACTAAGGTGAATAGTAAGAGAATTAAGGTGCAGTGATCTATGGATACATGACGGTGAATGCAAACAAGATCCGTGAGGAAATCAGCTAAAGACAGTAGAAATCAGCAACCTAGCCTCTTCTGTGGGGGATTCCTGGCAAAGACAATGATAAAAATCAGCTGGCAGTTAGATAGCACTGCTGTTAATCAGAGACAGCCTTTGCTGTTGTTGTGCACATAACAGTTTCTTCTGCTTTCCATGACTCCGTATATGTTCTGACACATGCTTTAATCAGCATAGCACAAGCACCAGATTGTTACTGAAAGACACCCTCTTTGATATCCAAGAAAACAGGAGATAGTCTAATATTTGGAGCATTCACACTCTGTTTATCCATTGCTTTGTTCAAATTTTCCTTGTTTTGAGATTAACATAGAGAAGCCTACAAAGACATGTTGCGTGCAGGTGCCTTAGTTTGGCAGGCTGATTCTAGTTAAATCCTACCTGTATGTTTGTCCTCCTCATAGCTAAATTCCTTCCTATTTACTAACTATGTTGGGTTTGTGTTTTTTCCTCTTCCCTTTCCAAGGAGGATGCAGATGTGGAGTGGAAGTTTGCGCGTGCAAAGCTCTGGCTATCCTACTTTGATGAAGGAAGGACTTTACCTGCTCCTTTTAATCTAGTGCCAAGCCCTAAATCATTTTATTATCTCATACTGAGAATAAAAATGTGCCTCATAAAACTCTGCAAATCTAAGGCCAAAAACTGTGAAAATGATCTTGAGATGGGGATGCTGAATTCCAAACAACGGGTATGTTGTATCTTTTTGCCATCTTTGTAGAAAGGTTTCACACCAGGAACCTTTTGGAGGGTGGGTTTCATGGTGCACAAGTAGTTCAGGGACAGCACAGCCTCTTACTGAGCCTCACCATTATATGATACTTGTATAATATTGCACCTAAAGGATCCTCCCAGACTTGTGGCCTTATTATACCAGGCACTGTCTGGACACCAGGAAAAGAGCAGCTTTTATAAAAGTAGGCAATTTCAAAAGGGAGTTTCCCAAGGCCAAGTAAGCAAGGTCAGAGATGAAGGTCAGAAGCAGAAGTACAAATAGGATCCCAGTTTGTCTGACTCCTCATCTACCCAACAAGCCTTTATGCCTTTTCAAAACAGCCACCTTCCTTTAAGTGATTTCCACATTAATTTTACTGTCATTACAACGTTTACTACCATTCCAGGTTTGGGAACAAGTTTTGAGGCAGTGCTTAATAATACCTCCTAGATACGTAAAACTATAATTAACAACCTCTCTACTCATGTCTGCCTAGTGATGTGTAGCCACTAATGGGTAGATCCTGCCTCAGCCATCACCCCTTTAGTCATCTGAAACAGAAATTTGCTTTGGAAATACTGGCTACACGGTGGGGAGCTTTCCTCAGCGCTAGTGAGTGTCCACAGGACAAAGCAAGAGAGATGCAGCCAGATCCTTCCCAGCAGAATTAGCTTTGCTCCCCTGTGGGAAAATGCCAGAGAAATTTGAAAAAATTATATTTCCCATGGAAATCATTATCTGTAACATAGTGCAGAGCGTCACTAACACATAAATTTCTAAGAAATACAATCTCACTCGCACGACAAGTCCACGTGCTCTACATTGGAGAAGAAAACATCCAAAACATTCACAGGAACTTGGCCACAGCTGCTTGGCTGCTGTCACCAAAAAAAAAAAAAAAGAGATGCTTAGAAGTGTCCTGACCTTTACTGAATTTTCTCAGCTCAGACTGGGTTTGAAACAAGAGAACAACACCAGGAACCCATTCCTGGGGGAAAAGAAATGGCCTCCGAAATGTGTTGTCTCTTATTTCTTACAGTCGCTGCAGTGAGAGGCTGGCGTGGCTCGGGGAGAGGCTGGCCAGCCTTTCTAGAGCACATCACTATTTCCTCAGCTTGCTCTCAGACTCATCCATCTAGGCTTTAAAACCCCAGCTCTGTGTCACTGCACGGGACAGGGAAGAAATGGGCAACACTAGGACTCTCCAGCTGAGCTGTGGGCAGTCAATCACCAGCTTTAAGGGTGAAAGGGGGCAACAAAATTACAACAAAAGGGAAAAGTTGTAATAAGAGAGACTGAGGAGAAGAAGGAGGAGGAGCTTTTGCAGAATTTGCTTTTGTAACGTGCAGCCTGCTTCTGGGCTTCGTCTGGGTATCTTGGCTCTCCTTGAAGGAGCAAAGAGCTGAGCAGTACAACTCATGGTGAATCATCTGGCTCCAGGCAAAGCCTTGGAGGAGATTGTGCTCCCATAAGAGAACTGCTCAGGTTTGATGTTCATTCAGTCTCTACCAGAGCCTAAATTGAAGGGACAAGTATATCCCTGGGGTCTACTCCATGTTGTGAATTAATTTAACTACCCAACACGGTGAGCATTGCCAAGAGAGACAAACACTTGCGGGCACTTTACTCAATAAATTCATTTTAACATTACTATTGGTTACTGAAAGACCCACTAGTAGAACAGTGGGTCTTTCAGAGGCTCTTGAAATAAAAGGAATGTTTGTCCGTTAGCTATTTCAAATAACAATTGAAAAAGATAACATTTGTTTGAAATTTAATTTCTCCTTCAAAGCATAAACCAAAGTAAAAAGATTTTCTCTAAGCCCCTCCTTTCCAAAATACACTAGTGAAATCATCCTTTTCCATGGAACTCATGAAAGTTCATAGTCATCATGGCTTTGACACAAATGGTT
Organism: Apaloderma vittatum; assembly: GCF_000703405.1. Classification (NCBI taxonomy): domain Eukaryota; kingdom Metazoa; phylum Chordata; class Aves; order Trogoniformes; family Trogonidae; genus Apaloderma; species Apaloderma vittatum. The sequence continues at coordinate 81,903 of NW_009727892.1, read as the reverse complement.
AAGAGTATCAGCCATTTCTTGCTTGCCTGCTGATTTTGTTCACAGATCATCTTAAAAATAGTGAAACAATGGCATACCCAATGAATGAGAAACAAAAAGTATAATTACATGATGGCTGTAGCCCAATCAGTATCAGCATCCTGATTTTTTTAAAAAAATAAGTAAAAAAGGTAAAAATCCCCTGTTTTTCAGGATCTCTGGTCCAGTCAGGGAAGAAAAACCCTTTTCCAGGGCTTTCCCTGTACATAGACTTGTCTATAGGTTCAGAGGTCTATGATATGTATTGGCTTCTTTGGGTCTATGATACGAATTAATTCCTTTTAAAAAGAGATTTTTTTTTTTCATTAGCACTTGAACCAAAATATTCAGAAGTGGATAGTGGAGTCAAAGAAACCTGCTACAAATGTTGGGTGTAGTCTTCAGAAAAGTATCCTTGGAAGCTTCCAGAGTGCAAAATTACTAGCTGTGATGTCCTCTGATAAAAAATATTGCTGTATCTAAAAAACACTTCATATTTTTGTCAAGCTAAGAAAGTAGCAAGTGGTACTGCTGTTTTAAAAGGACTGATGAAAATCCATTCTGTTTCAGAATTTGTTTTTATACCACATTGATTTGTTCTCTTTAGATATAAGCATTTTCTCCCTTTCTTAAACTGTGTTCTAAATTGGTAATCTTCAATCTAGTTTAGATTAACATATTTTGTGCCTCTTAACACTTTCTTATCTAAAATTTGTGTGAGAATATGATTTCTATCTAGACAATTTGGAATCCTTTTTTTTTTTTCAACAATTTGTGAGGTTTGACCCTTTTCTGTCTTTCAGAAATTTACTTTTTTAGAATTGAATGTGCTGGCTTTCATTCTACTCATATACTGAAACCATTTCCTACCGTTTTTATAAAGCTCTGTTTAGTTTGGGGCTGTCTGGGTGTGAGAAGCTATCATTGATTTAATTGTATCATGATGTTTTATAATTTCAGAAAGTTCGTTTTCACTCTAGCACTCGAAATACTGAAATTTTTTCTGGGAAGAACGCTTATAACAAGCCCACAAGATATCAGGTAATCACGGCATGAAAACAAGAGCCAGGGAAGAGATCTGTTTGCAAATAGCTCTTACCTGCAAGGGTTAGGTTTTCTTTCTTCCCCTTGATGTCATCCTGTGACATGCCAGGCTGTAGCTTGGCACACGCACGGTACTGGGACACTTCAGAGAAAAACGTAGCCCATCACCCATGGAAATGCACATGGTGTTGGTATTTACCATGCTAATTAATTCCACTCAAGGGCATTCAAATACAGGAAATATCATCCAAGCTTTAATCGTCCATTCCTGCATTGACAGCATTTCATTTGTCATCACATAGAGTCATCTCTGCAGCCTTCGCGTTAACATTTGCATGTGCTTTTCCTGGCAGTGACTTGTCCTGCCAAGATAAACCTGCAATGTAATATGGTTCAGAAATCATAGGATGGTTTGGGTTGGAAGGGACCTTAAAGATCATTTAGTCCCAAACCCCTTGCCATGGGTAGGGACACCTCCCACTAGATCAGGTTGCTCCAGCTCCTTTCTAAACAATTCCACTGGGCCACAAATCTGTGCTTTTCTTCTCATTTCCCTCTGCTCTAGAAGGTACAGAAGGTGTTCAGATAGCTGATGGCAAAAGCAGAGCTTGAAGGTTGTGCCGATAAATACATCAAGAAAATTGAATTCAGTGCACACTTATAATTTACAAATTCCTGACCTGTTCCTAGAAGGAACCTCCTTAAAGCCAACACTCAACACCTTAATATTGCATAGTATAAAAGCTCTCTAAGACCTGAAGAATTTCAATTAACTTTTAGAGAATGGGGGAACAGTACTTCATAGAAGTCAGATGTATTTGAACTGTTTCAGGTATAGCACCCATTACCAAGAGGCTGTCTGTAAGTTTTGCTCAGCATTTCCCTGCAAAGATTATTTTGCCAAGAGGCTATTTCATTCATTGTAGCTGAAAGGAGCAGTGCTGGGGAGAAGGGGAGAAGAGAAGCAAGGCTTAGAAGCCACAGTGCAATACTGAGGCAAAAATTAATTGCTTTCCTCAAGCTATTGGCAGAAATATCTACTAACTGGCTAAGTAGATGCTTGTTAAAAAATGGTCACATTTTTAATAATTAGTTTCTGTAGACATATCTGAGTACAACATATACCTGATAGACTTGGGAGCCTTAGACTTGTGACTTCTACTACACATAGCGGTTAATAAAGCATTTGATAGCATTTGAATAGTGCCCATCAAAAATAGATGCTGACTTGGGAACTGGAGTAGATAGATGTTGTAATACATATTATTTTTTCAGGTGACAAGTGAAATCACTATGTGTTGATTCCTTGTTTTAGTCTAAATTTCCACTGTTGTCTGTTCTGAAAAGAAAATAATTTCTTTCTGGATCCAGGATTTCCCTACTTTCCCCATTTATGTTTTCTCAGGTGACAACCCTACCTCCCTCTGGATTCTACTACCTTGGCCACCTTCAACACACCGTGCGTGCGCTGTGCCTCATCTCTGTGGCTTTAGTGACTCACCTGGTTAGCCAGATGCCTCTGACACAAGGACAGTCTTAGACATCCCATATTTCATGACTGCATGACATATCTTTGATATTCACATGCCTCTTGCACTGCTGTAATCCATATCCGACTACTTAGAAAAACAAAGTGGGCGTACTGATTTCTCAGTTCACATTTCACACTCCTCAGGGCATTTTTCAGCGCTATTCAAAGCAGGGACATGTGATTGCGCTGTGAATAGGTGAACCCTTGCTGGGAGAGGCTTTTCCCCTCATGGTGACCATCAGGTCAACATAAAACTTTTGTGTATCTGTTCTCGGCTGTTCACTGAGCTTTCCTCTGTTTGCAGAGGATGCGTCTAAATCAACATCTCTGACAGAGCAATCCTTTTTAAGTTTATCACAGTTGAGATTTTTGTTCCTCATTAACGTCTATCCTGCAGTGACAAACTGGCAATGACTCAGGCCTTCAGCTGTAACCCAGTGTGTAGCCCAGGATAAATGCAACTTATGCATTTTTCGAACAATATCACATTGCAAGCTCATATCCATACCCATCTTCAACTATTTCCATATGCACTTTTCCTTACTAACAATTGTCTCCCATTTTATAAATCTACATGGCTCTATTTTTCCCCCATGCATGTCCCTTAGTATCTACCATTTCCCTGAGAAACTTCTCTCTCAGTTAAGCCCAATTCTCCAGTTCTCTTTAAGCTCTCTTTTCTCTGCCCTTGATTATCTTTTCCTTCTCCTAAAACCCCAATTTCAAAAGTCTTTCTGTTAACCTTGGGTCAGATGTTCAGTTGATCATGAGTGAGTTTGCTAACATGATGGATTAACCACTTATTTTTTCATGTAAAGTATTTTTTATTAATAAATTAAACAGCAACATGCTAAAGGTAGGCTCTGGATCCCATTTCTAAACTTGCTATTAGATCATGTGTTTTCTTCCTGTCAGTGGGACATACTCTAAATTCACGTGCTTTCCACAAAATACACCAAAGTGTCTCATATGTGGGCTCATTATGGAATGGCTGTTGATCAAGTATGGTAGTACAAAGTTCATACTATAAAGAATAAAATAAATGGAAAGTCAATTGAATAAATTCTCTTTGCATCCTCTGAAGCCAGGTTTATCCATAATGAAATCAGGTGTTTAAATTGCTCATAATAAGTCTAGAATTAAGGCAACATGGATATACTCACATTAAGTGTTTCTGTTCTCCTTTCAGAAAATAATGAAGCGTCTGATTAAGCGGTATGTACTGAAGGCTCAGGTTGACCGAGAAAATGACGAGGTCAATGAAGGCAAGTGGATTTTTGTAATTGACACAGACCAGAGCACATAATGTTATTGCTACTGATATGGCCAGTAAGAGGATAGAGCTTAGATAACAGTGTGTGCAGAGAGATAGCATGCTCATGCTTACACTAGGGTCAGCAATGGTGACCCTGAGCCACCCTTATGCTCTTGAAATTCTGGGTCCTTCATTTTCCTCAGCAGAACACACATAAGATCTTCACATAGTCCTTCTCTGCCCCATAGTTCTACCTCTCCTTGGTTTATAACATGCAGGGAATTGCCAATATCCAAACTTATTTTGGTGCCTCAGTGAAGCAATTTCTGACTGTAATGACCATAGCCCAAGGACCTTTGCTTGAACTAGGTAAGGACTTGTATTGCCGTGGTGTCACGTAGGATTTGTATGCAGATGGAAAAGAATCTCCTTCAAGTGCCCTATGTATGTGGAGGTCAAATATGTGGAGAGAGAAAAGACTTGAGGAAAAAAAAGAACTTTCCAAACATACTTGCTGTTGCTGTCAGTACCACTACTGCAAGTACAGGTTATTTCTTACAAGTATGAATATTAAGTGCATAAATGCTAGGACACCATATGGAGCTCATGAACACACTCATGAACAAGCACACAAAATTAGTGCTCTCTCAGGTCTTAAAACCACAGAGATTATTAATTTGGTTCAATATCACTAACAAGAACATTTTCTTCCTTTTAGGAGAACTTAAGGAGATTAAGCAAGATATTTCTAGTCTCCGCTATGAACTGTTAGAGGAAAAGTCACAAGCTACTGGTGAGCTGGCAAAACTAATACAGCAGCTGAGTGACAAATTTGGGAAGAACTTAAATAAGGACATTTGATGGTGAACATAGAGAAAGACAACTGATTTTCTAAACATTATTCAGTCTCAACCAGCATCTTAGGAGGGCAAAAACCATGTGAAAGATGGGTACCGCACACTCAACTTTTGCTAACTAGCAGGTGTTGTTAGGAGCACTTTGCATTACTCCCGTGCTTGGTGAGTTACCGGTTAAATGTTTTATGATACAAAAGTGACTTACTGGTAAAAATATATGCCCTTTGATGTCAGAAATAGATGGCCTCTAGTTAAAGGCAAAAAAGCCAGATCTTCACCCATCTGACTCTCATGAAGACAATGCAACTGTGCTCATTTATGCCAGCTGGGACTTTACTGATCAGAATTGGGTGAAGTTTGAAGAAAAAATGTGCCAAGCATATTCCTTGAAATTTTTAAAAAATTCCTATCCTTGGGTGTGTATTCTCCTTTTACGTTTACACGGCCATCCATGAAGATAACTTTGAGCAGCGCTGTGGTTAATGAAAAGCAAATGAGAGATCGTCTGCTGAAATAACCAAGGCAACATATGGCAGGTAGAGATCATCTACGTTTAAAACCAGATGACAACACTGGGAAAAAACGGATCAAGCTTGTTGGGTAAAGCATCCTTTCACCCCTCTGCTAGAACCTGATAAAAGGATCCCCAGCCAAAAACTCCTGTTTGCCTTTTCCAGCTATATTCACTAGTCCTCTAATGGATATGGTCTCCTTGTACACATCTAACCTCTCCTATCCTATGACAAACCCAGCTTCGACAAGTGTGCTGAAATACTGATCACGATGAGAAACTCACTTCCCAGGAGTACCCAGAAATAACATGTATTGTGTTAAAGTGTTCAATTCAAGGAACAACATTAATCCAGCGACCGTGATGCAATTGAGCTCAGCTTTCAGGTTTCAGAGGTCAAACAGCAAGCCATAGGGTGAGACAAATCACGAAGAACAAAGCCCAATAGTTTCAAACCTTTAAACCAATATGAAAAGGCTTCAATTCCACCGAGAACATTCCGGGGGGGGTGGGGGAATAAATAAAAGGAAATAAAAGAAAAATCAATGTAGAAATTATTATCTTATGTGTTTGGTTCTTACAGAGAACAAGGAAGGGATTAAAACTTTTTTAAAGACTCCAGTGCAAGTACTTGGATTGCACTTTTACAACTGGAAAGCGATGAGTCCGTGCAACACGACTGCAAACCTGGATGGCTTGGGTTTTTACATCCAGCTACATGATTTCAACTACTTAAAGCACACCTTCCTACTTGGGAACCACTGAACTGTGCTGTTTGTTTACAAGGGACGGCTATAAGATGAGCATTACATTTAAGTATCAGCTGAGGAAAACAAACAGAACCAGAAGGTGACCTGTGATCAGTTCTTAAGTGCCAGATGAGAATACAGATAACCTAATAGAATAATAGTTATATTTGTACAAAAAAAGAGAAAACAAAATAAAAAAGTGTACTGTATGTAGATCTGTTTAGAGAAAAAGCAAAATACTGTATTTTTACCTTTAATAAGATTATCTTGTATACTGTAATATTTTTACCTAAAAATGGGAAAAAATAAAATTACCTCATAATATTTTGTTGTACACAGAGTGAAATATTTGCCTGATCTTTTGACTTTCCAATATCTGGACAATTTTTTCTTTTCTGTGAAGTGTGAATAATGAAATCATTATACAAAGCAATTTTGCCATACGAATTCTAAAGCCTGAAAGAGTCAAAACCCCAAAATTTAAAGCCAAAATACATTTAAAAAGGAATAATAAAACTGAGACCAACTATAGCCTGCCAAAATGACTCCTTATTTGTGGGGCTTAATTTGAAAATATTACATCCTTATTAATGTGTTTGTAAAATCACCTTCTAAGAATGGAAATTCAGCTCAGCTGGCTTCAGGCAAACATAGCGCTGGTACTGGGTGTGCAGTCAAATATCTTTCATGGCAATACTGCTTTTCCCCACGCCGTTTTCAGCCACTTTGTAAAACATTTTTTTGATTTTGAAAACCAGCTGTGTTGCCACAGCATTGTCTTAAAAATGTATTTCTTTACAGCTCTACACCTGGCTCTTGACAGAAGAATTGCTTTACCCTTCTCATTCAGTGTTTTCATAGAATCATAGACTGGCCTAGGCTGGAAGGGACCTTAGAGATCATCCAATCCAACCTCCCTGTCATGGGCAGGGACACCTCTCAACTAGATCAGGCAACAAATGGGGACTGAACGGGCATCGAACCCACGACCTTGGTGGTATCAGCTTACGCTCAACCGACTGAGCTAACCAGCCCTCAGCATCCCTTAGGAGTTTAAGCAGAATTATTCTAGGCAGAACATACAATAACCACCATCATTTCCATTTCCAACAGTGTTGCATGCGAAGTCACCCAAGAAAGTCAAGTGGAAATGCTACAACACGCTTGTTTTGCACACTTAAGTGAAGCTCAGCAAAAGCCCTGTCCTAAAGACCAACAATGCCAACAGGGATGTTCTCCTGATGCTGAATATTGCAATCAATAGGACAAATAACACCGTCCTGTGAATAGCTTTGCTGAGTTACATGGGCTGAGGAGTAGGCACAGCCATGCCCCGGCAGTTACTGCCAGCTGCCCTTGTAGTTTCTGCATAGGTAAAGCAGTGCAGTCCTGCCACAGCTCGTTAACATGCTGCTCTGCATTCAGGAATCTGCTATGAAAGAGCGAAATGTTTTCTAGGGCTTCAAAAGTAGGCTAAAAGACATATAAAAAAAATACAATTAAAAAAAAAAGTCTGCTTCCTCCACTTTTGCAGTTACATTCCTAGTTTCTGCATAGGTAAAGCAGTGCAGTCCTGCCACAGCTCGTTAACATGCTGCTCTGCATTCAGGAATCTGCTATGAAAGAGCGAAATGTTTTCTAGGGCTTCAAAAGCAGGCTAAAAGACATATAAAAAAATATGGTTAAAAAAAAAAGTCTGCTTCCTCCGCTTTTGCATTTACATTCCAGGAAATATCAAGGCATGGAGACTTCTTCTATAAATATTCATGACAAGCAAAATCCCTCTTCATCAGAGTGTTTTTCTCATCTGGTCCCAGGAACACACCCAAGGAAGCTGCACGCTACGTATTAATGTGCTATGGGCGGAAACGATGTGAAATTCATGGTTGATTCTCCAAGCTCTCTTTATAATAAATTAAAATTAAGAAGCCCTAATAAAAGATGCCTGAGAGAGCTAAGAGAGTTTGAAGAAGAGAAATCAAAGTAGGTGAGTCTCAGACTTCATTAGACCTGACACGTGCCCATCACCAGTGGCACCTCATGGCAGGTCAGTGTCACATCAACCCACCTGCTGAGTTAGATTCGATCCTGACTGTAACGGCTCCTACTTTTGACTTCTTTGAAATACAAGAAATGGAACTTGCCCCAAATTCTTTGTAAATACAGGATTATAGCTTTTTATGGGAAACGTGTTATTAGAGAAGGGTCAGACAAAGATGAAGTTAACCTGAAGCGATTCACACAAGGGTGAATATTCTTCAAGAGATAGTCCTAATTCTGCAAATCCCACAGGCCAGTCAAGGTCGGCTTTAAATACAAACCCTGGGGAGGATCAGAACAAAGCCATTACCCAGACAATATTGATTTATTGTCTGGCCAAGTTTTTAGCCAACTGTTTCATGCCTTGCAAAGATTAAACCAGTCAGCTGCTGCTAACAGAAAAAGAGCAAACAGCAGAAAGCTTTAACATGACTTGAAGTAGCAGAAGTTCCAGGTTTTAAGCCTGGAACCCCCACTGCCTAGAGGTCCTGAAACAAAGGAGCTGCTGGAGGGCATCTGACATCATGCCACTGCTCTCAGCAGTGTGGGATGGGCTTTGCAGCCCCCGGGGTGGAGGTGATGTTCCATACTCAGCTTTGCTTTCACAGATGGACTAATCCTGCCTGTAAATTTACAGAGAATGACTAACGATTGCTCTCCCCAGTTCCCACAAAACATGGTTTCAAAGTAAATAAGAAGCAAGAGTGGAGTCATGAATAATCATTTTGAGGAGCGCCTGCATCCTGACCAGAGCTCACAGCACATTAAATTGTCAGAGCTAGGCTTTACTTTTAATTAATCTACACCAGAAAAGCATTTCCAGCAGGCCAAAAGAAATTGCCCTAATTAAAAGACGCAAGAGATTAAGGATCACTGAGCAAGGACAAGCCAGGACACAGTCCCTCACCACAAAGGTAGGAGACTCGAGCTGTGAGGACAGGGTTTCAAAGGCATCTCCAGCCCACAGCAGATCTCCAGCTGTGCTGCAGCCCTGGGCTGCAGGTGGGGAGGGAGGAGGTGGGATCAGTCCTGCATCCCAGGCAGCATCCTGCTGCACAGCACCTCTGCTGCCTCTCTCACTCCGAGCAGGAACCTGGCAAACAGGACTTTTCATTCCTAATTTGGCTTCTATTTGCTTCCCTGACTAATCCGTAGGTAGGAAAACGAAAGCCATGACTTCATAGCCAAGGCCACCAGGACTGTCCTGCAAGAAGGCTTTCAGAAGAGGACGATACAGGTTTCCTCTCTCCAGGCATTTTAAATACTCCCCTTGTGACCCAGCCTCATTCCTAAAAGCAGCTGTGCTCTTTGGCCACAAATGTCTCATCACTACGGGGGTTAGATACTACAGTTGGGAGGTCTCATTGCTTCAGTCACTTGGTTCATGCCCACTATTTCACCTTACCAGGCTGTAAAACCTGCAGGTGATGCTGGATGCCACAATGCACAAATGATGGCCTTAAGGAACTTACTTACATTTTTAGTGAAAAAGGATAGAGAGGGCACAGGAGAAATAGCCCTAACTTCCACTGAGGGAAGGGAGGTGCAGAGAAATTCAGGGAGTTGCTTTAATGAGCTGGAAGTCAGGGGCCAGAGATGGATCAGAGGCTGTAGATTTTATTTGGAGCTATACATACCCATTAGCTTTGTCTTCTCTTGCTCCCTGTCCTGCACCTTTGTAGGGTATGTACTACAGCATGAGGGATAAGATCTGCTGAAGCCTGGTTCAAGCAACACCAGAGCAACAATAGAAATAAAGAATCATTGCCTTAGTTGTCATATATCATTTTGGGAAGCAATACCCTCAATCCCTGGGACGTTTTAATAGCTCCATGTCAATAATGAGACAAGTCTTCTCTATAGCTGAATTTAAATAAAGCCAAATAGAAAGGGAGATAATAACCAAAGGGGCAAAATAACTAGTTTTGCAATTTTTAATGCCTTTAATAGCAAGCAAAAGGGCACTTGCTTAAGGTAATTTGAGACAGATACCTAACATCAACCTGCAATGATATAAGGGGGATCTGAAAGGGCTTTTGAAAGGTTAATGAACAGCTAATGAGCTTGTTAATATATAGCTAATGTTTATAATAATACAGACTAATGTTTAATTCCCTTACTAATGATTAATTTTTCCTGCTGCAAGGGTTTAATTAGGTCTTACACATCAGGAATGTGAGGGAATCTGGTGCTGAGATGAATTTAGCTGGCCCTGATCCTGAGGTCTCCTCTGGCAGCTTTGGGTGTCACAGTCACGCAGTTGAAAACAACACTGAGTTTATCAGTCGTACCTGCAGCCAGGCAGGACAGACAGACAGAAGACCACATTCATCTTCCCAACTCTGCATTCGCAGACAGCCGGGTGAGCTCACAGCTTAGCAACTTCTGGTTTTGTCTTTTTTTTCCCCAAAGCCCAGAGTGACACCATATCCATGTCACAGCACTTGGGGCCATCAAACCTGACACCCGTTCAAGTAATGCTTAGACAAGCCTTTAGCTAATGAGAAGCCACCACTAAGTCACTAAGTGACTCAGTCATTTAGGGACAATCACTAAGTACATCTAAGAGCTGTACTCAGTTCAGGGCTTCCTCCAAGTACCTGATTTCTTAATTATAAAGCAATGTTATCGAGATTAAAGCACAACAGTGAGGAAACAACAAACAGATACCTCATTAGAAGCAATACTCACAGCAGAGTTAAAAGACACAACTTGAGGGAGACTTTGGTACTTACTAAACAATCTTAACCACTTGGCATGTGCTTAGTAACACTTACCTTGATCCCTGATACCATCTAGCTGTTACACCAGAACACAACTTTTTCATGATGTTCCACAGTCACCATTTCTGCTGCAATAGGCTTCGTCATGGGAAATCTGATGCAGGTACATGGTGGCAGAGATGGCCCCTTGCAGGCACATGAGCTGCAGGGAGGACTGGGGTCCTGGAGCAAACCAGCTACTGCTCTTCTAAAGAGGAGGATGGAGAGTTGGTGTTGTGGGCCTGAACGACAAACCTCAGGGAGGTTTTGCTTTCAGAGCAGAATGGAGTGGAAGCAGGAGTCTACTCTGGGAAAAAAAAAAAAAAAGTTGTATATGAATGTCAGCAGGCATAAACTGAAATAATAGCCCTGCCTCAACGGGAGTTGCAGCCACGCAGCACGAACTGCTGTCTCTGAACACCTCTCCCCAGAGGTTCTGAACGTAAGTGCTGCATGTGCTACTCCAGGTGATCCTGCTCTAACAGAGGGCTGGACTAGATGATTTTCAGAGGTCTCTTCCAACCTCGACCTTGCTGTGATTCTGCATTGCTCAGAGCATCATCAGGTAATAGGAATAATTGTGCCTGGTAACAACAGTGGATGCGCAGCCTGCAATAACCTCACAAACGCCAAGATCCCTTAGGATTTCCCCCTTAGGGAGGCTTTCTTCTGCCTTTTAGTTTTAAAAGTTCAAACCTCTTGTCCCCGCACGAAGCAGCAAGGTGCTCCCCTGAATATTGTCTGTGCTTCACAGAGAAGGCTGTGGGTGTCTCATAGGGATTTCAGCAGGCGTGCGCATTCCCAAGGGGAAAACACGGACCAAAGCATTCCCAAACTCAGACACAAATTCGGATGAGTGAGGGAAGAGGGTGGAGGATTCATGCCCGTGGGTGCTGGTTGCGGTCGAGCCGGCAGGCTGTGCTCCTGAACAAGGAATCTGCAGCTCTGCCTCTGGGATGCTCTGCAGTAAAACCACAGCTCCAAGAGAAAGAGGAAAAAAAAAAAAAAAAGAAAAAAAAAATCCTCTTTCTGCAGGGTTGTTCTTCAGCTCGTTATAGCAACCTGCCTACATGCTTTACAACACAGAAAGCCACAAGAATCTGGATGTTATTAAACTGTGTTATTAAACAAGGAAATGTTGAACTGCTGCTTTCTTGTTAAGACAATATTTTTCTTGAAAGACAATATTTCTTCAGCTCGCTTTGATGCACTCAGATAATTCTTTTTACTGTATTTTTTTCTTTTTTTTTTGGTAAATATTTTCTCTCTCCCAGGGGACCACATTTTTTGCTATCTCGCACCCATTCACACCTGCACAAAGTGAAGATAAAAAGCTCCATAAGCAAAATTTTCCCTTCAGCTGAATTTTATGTTTAAGAACTGCTGTGGCCAAACCACCACCTGCTGCTTTCCCAAAGTGGACATTCAGCCATTTATACTTATTTTAAAAATATGAACATTGGGTTCTCCTTCAATCTATACCCATGTAAGCCAAAACCAAACTGCTTTAAACTCAAAAATAAAATCATGTTTCTGCAGTCATCTCACATAATAAACAGAGCTTTCTTCATCCACCTGTCAAATTTTAGTAGTATTACTAACAAAATGTGGAGAATTCCTAGATCTGAGGTACCAAGACACTTGTGATAGCAAAGTGAGTGGCAGCTCTTTTCAAATTCTAATAGGGAATCCCTCCAGCATACATCCTTCTCTCAGCTAGAATTTAGCCTTCAGCCTTTGCTCTTTCTACACACAAAGTCTGTCCGTGATGAAAGATTACAGTTCAGTTGTAACCTAAACTTCCAGAAGTACAGTAGTTTATTTCTTGCTTTTCTTGCAGTGGTAAATCAGAAATCTTTGTGTTATGACAGCTTAAACCAATGAACTTGATAACCCCAGAAGCAATTAAGAGACAGGCAAGAGCTCAAGAGTCAAAGCCAGCGTAACCTCTTTCCTGACATTTAGGTCTCCAGTGATACCAAGATGCACTGTCAGTAAGAAGGGGCTCCTCTGAGGACTGAGTGAAAGACAGGAGTGGCTGGGATGACACATCCACTACAGTCTTCAGTTTTAATTAACAGTAAAAAAGCTGAGTTGCCCCAAATAAGGAAATTCAACTCTTTGTTGGAGAAAAAAAAAAAATTAAGAAAAGACATATAAAAAGCATGTCATAACTGAATTAGTGAATATCAGAAAAATCAAAACTATTTTATTGGCAGCTCCATGCATCAGTCCCACAGCTCTCCACAGCCCTTCTGCTCTCCACAAATGCTAGAACGTGGAGCCACCCCCATGCCACGGGCACAACCATGTATCCATGATGTACAGAGCATAAACCACAGCCTGCATTCTGCTCAGGCAGAGGGCTATGGTTCAGAAACACATTCTTATCATCTAAGTCAGTCCACGAAGCCAACCAACGCCAGCAACTCGCTTTGAAAATACCACCCACGTTCTATAAAAATTCAGATTTGAGATGCAGCCCACAGAGATTAATGAGGGTTTGAATTTATGCCTCAGGAGCTTCTAATGGTTTTAAATTTTCTGCTGTATCACTACAATCCTCCTATACATGAAGGCTGCTCACATACCTCCAGCTACGGAAAGGGCTTGATTTCACCCTAGTAAAAATTACATTCAATTAAAAAAAATAATCATAATTTTAAAAGCAATTGCTATTACTCAGGCAGTATGATAGCAGAAAGTTTAGCAAACTGGCGTGTAGTGGACAAACCAAGTTTCAGGCGATTTTTTCTCAGGTGAAGCTTCTGCAGATGCACAACCCTCCCGCTTGTCTTGGAGCCAGGGTGGGGGGAGGATGAGTTTGAAGCCTCCATAACTCCACAAGGGGTGTTCCCTGCGGAAAGCTTTTTGCTCCAGGTTTGAGGAGCGAAGTGAGGGAACATAAAGCAGTGGTGATAGCTGACAAGACCCCTCCAGCATTCCTCAGCTGGACAGACCTTGTGAGGATGCCTCGCCTCTCAGGCAGTAAACGCTGCTGAAAGCCATCCCACTGAGCATGTCCATTAAAAGCAAGCAAGTACAACTCTCATCAGGCACTTCAGTGCCAGTACTAAACAAGCGTGTTAATGTGGGCAAAGCAGGCTGGAAAATACCTCTGTGAATTTATACTTTATTATGCTATGGACATAGGCAGCCCTAGAGAGCATCTGGGATTTGCCTTCCTGTGAAACTGTTGCTTTTCAGATTTCTTTTGTTTCAAGTATGAGTTGGATATCCTGGGGGAAAGGAGAGGAAAGAACCTCAGGACTGCCTGAAAAGCCAAATAACTTTGTTCTCACAAACTGTAAGAAAATATCTCTGTCCTCACCACCTCCTCTCAAAAAGAAATGAGAGAACATTTGTCTTCGCTTAACACCAAGATCTCCTGGTACCTGCCTCTGAGTGATTCCAGTACCTATAAGGCTGGAGGAGAGAAAAGACATTCTTACTCTCTATACATTACATGTTAAACATCCTTAAATAGCTCTCAGGACTGTCCTGTGGACCAGGATGAGAATTACAATCCCGTCCTGAGAACCGCTGAACCACTGCTGTCTGACACTTGTGATACTCCTGCTTCTGCCTGTGCATCTGTTTTACTTGTGCTGGGCATAATTCAGCACAATTGTACACATTTCTTGGTTAACGTACTCAAAATAAGCATTACTCAGCTTGATGACTAGGTCTTCACTTACAGCCATCTGGATGGTTTATTTTAGAAAGCGATTTGGAAGAACAAGGCTTTATTCATAATTATGCCAAGGGCTCTGCATGAACACGAGGGCTGTGGGGATGCAGCTCCTGGAGGTGTCTTGCCTTTCTCTCATTAGCCTCCAGCTTCACATTTACCTTAGCAGTACCCACATTTTTTGAAGGAGGCAGATAACATTTCTCATCGACTAGAACAACTATCAAACTTCGAATGGAAACATCATAAAGGACTGCCCGGCTCCAGAGATGACCCAACACAAACCCACTGACAACACTACCATAGCTCAACCTGCACTGGCCTGCAGCCAGGTGACAGAACTGCACTTAAGATTAATGCAAATTAACATTCAAATTACTCAGACCTTTTCTGCAAGCTTTGTTCTTCGGTGCACCATGTGCTGCAGCTGGAAATGTGCCGCAGCTGGAAATGTGCCTGGCAATGGCAGGCTCTTGATGCCACCAACATCAGTGTCAGGGGCTGCAAAGCTCCTGCAATGCAAAAAGGGAGAGGTACCGTAAATTTGGGAGGGATTTTTGTGGATCTCAGTTGAGATTCACAATACCTAGATGACTTACAGTGTATTTGCTGCATTATTTATTGTGTCTCTTTTGCTCACACATGCAAGGAACATGAGCTAGTGGCTCTGCCACAGATTTCATATATCTTCCTAACTCCAACGGTTACTTCGAATTTTCCTTCAAAGGACAAACTACCATGCTGTTTTCAAGGTAAATATGTTTTCCCTTGGGTGCAGAGGTCCCCTTGGGTGAAAAGGTCCCAATCAGCCTCTGGAGAAGCAGGAACATGCCCAACAGCCACAGCAGGATGAACTGAAATTATCACAGGTGGTCACTGAAAGGGGTTTTATTACAAACAAAGTTCTGGTCACTATGAGCAAGGAGATATCTTGCTAACCACAAGGTATTTACATGCCTGTAGGGTACTGCTGGACCTTCCTGCAGTGGCTTTCTCCTTGGAAGAGGCCATCGTGGCTCTGGAGAACTTCCCATCCCTGAACCACTGAAGGCTTTAGGGACTGGCTTTGCTTTCCCGTGCTGGCTCCTGCCCTGCGGGGCAAAGCCTCTGCCCTGCTCATTTCGCCTGGGCCAACACTGCCTGTTTAGAAAACCTTTCCATCTGTAATTACTGCACAATGGGACAAAGCAAGGGTGCTTTGATCACGTATTCATTATGTCTCCCCTGCTTTGAAGACACCTCTGAAGAGTGACAGCATCTCTTTTAATCCCCAGGTGGCGCCAATAAATACAGGAACTGGTAGTTTAACACAAAGCTACCTATGGTCTCATATTCCTTTAATAGCTAATAATAGAACAAAACTACAAAATATAGCAATGATCCCACAGCTGCAAACCATCCATTACACCAACACAAGACGTGTAAGGGATGGCTGTTAGCACCCTCAAAGCCAGTGAATCATCTCATGCCCTCCCATCTGCACAGAGGATTGCAGATTTATTTCTCCAATACCTGTCAGAGGAGAAAAAGAAGTAGGTTTTAAAAACATATCAGAATTGTCACTGCCAGGACCAGGATGGACCTTTCTGAACTGTCAGATCTCACAGCAGAGACTGCATGATATTTCTGCAGGTCCTTCATAATCCTGCTGTGGCAGAAAGTTATAGGGCTGTTTGCAATTTGATCCGTAAAGGAATGGCTAGTTGGGAAAAATAAGCAAGGGCACCCATTACATTTCACAAAGAACAAAACCAAAACAAAAAATAACACGATAGAGGATAGATTTGGCTTTCTGAAACAGATGGATATTCCCTCAACTACATTGCAAGTGTTAGGAAGACAGACACACTAGTTTCTTTCCCAGGGTGGATTTTTAATAAAAGAAAAAAAAGCAAACAGGGCAGGTTGATACGATGAGTCTGAAAAGGCATCCATAATCTCAGGTGAGGCAATTTTGCCCATAGTGCTCACTGTGTGGTCTCCAGGGATGTGTTCTTAGCTGGCAGTAATCGGCATGGAAAATCAGTGCAGCCATGTGTATAACCTGAGGTTGTTCACTAGGTCGTTCTTTTCCTCTCCCTTTGCTTGCACAGAGGTGTTGTATATTGACAAATTACTTCTTGGGATCATATGTGCTAACTCCACAGTCCCTCTAGTAAATGCATTTTTCTTTAATCCCCTCTGGCGCAGAGGCAGTTGTGGTTCCTGGGTCTCTCTGCCTTTGGCTACATCTGTGATCAACACCATTCCTTAAGTCTTGCAGACTCAGGATTTTAAGAAAGCTGTGGGAAAAAACTTGAATTTGTCAAGCCCCAGGGGTCTAAAGTATTTTGAGCACCACATCTTCCCTGAGTGGCATTAGATTATCCTCATTGATACATTATTTTACCCAGACTTTACATTTCAAATAGAAATTCTTTAACCCCTAAAGGATCCTTGTGTTCATTTTTTGTTAAACACCAAGAAACACACTCAGGTTTTCTGCTATTCTTTCACCTGACACTTCATCCCTTCTTCTCTTATTTAAACCTGAAAAGCTTAGTTTTTTATTTCTACTCATCTTTTCACTTGTTTTTTACTATTCTTTGCATTTCTCAGGTAGAGTAATACTCTGGTGGTATAACCAGGATGATGCAACTCCACAAGCAAGAGTTTGTAAATGTTCTGAGGAAGGGACTTCCTGACTCAAAACTTTATGTTTTCCCAGAATTATCATCTGGTCTAGCACAAGGCTCTGGATTTGGTGTCAGTCATGACCAGGTCTTGATGCTGGTTTAACTGGCTTAAGCAAGTGTTAATCCTCAATTCCAGCTGTGTGAAAAAGTGTCGTTGTTGGATACCATTGCAGGCACTGGGCAAGAGCTGGAACGTGCCAGCTTTGGCTCTCTGGCACTGCAAAACAAAGAACAAAACGAATCTGACTTAATGACATTACCCAAAAAGAAAGTGCCCCTATCTCTGAGGATTTAAATTATTCTATCAGACGTTGCTCCTGGCATGAACTGTTGGCATGGAGACTGATGCAAAATGTAATACAACATAAATAAAATATTAATGACACAGGAGAAACCAGTAGTGATTTAAAGAGATACTGAGCTGCCAACCAAACTACAGTTTGGAGTTCATCATACAGGCAACAGGGAAAAAGACGATTAAAGCTATAAAGGGCAGTGAGGAACAGTCTCATTCTGCCAAAGTCTTCTGGCCATCGGAAACACTCAGAAAAGTCTGATTTGGCAGACGAATAAAGTGAAGACCTTCCAAAAAAACGTTTTTTTTTGCTTTTTCCCCAAACAGAAATGAAAGGAAGGGCCCTACGCCTGGAGCAGCAGAGCCAGGTCAGCAGGGTGTGGGACATACCTTAGAAGTTCACAAGACACATCACAGCCCTCTCCAAGGTCAGGAAAATGCTGTAATGGCTCTTGCTTCAGTGTCTGGCGTTGCCTTTGCAAGGAAACTGATACCCAGCGATTTTATTTTTCCTGCAAATCTATTTCGTTGAAAAATCCCCAACAATCCCTAATTCTGAATTCTCACACTAAATCATATTTGAAGTTACACACTTCCAAAACATGCAAAGATAATGAGCATTTAGTACAACCTAGAGCTCGATGGAAATTACTAAATGAAATCTGATACTTGTACGAGCTTTTCACAGGCTCAGATAATTGCAAAGCTGTAGATAAACTGTCAGAGAGTCAGCAGAGGGGCAGAAACAGTCAAAATAGCTCCAACACAGAGCAACCAACACAAAGCAACCAACACAGAGCAACTTTATTGAAATAGATGGCCTCAGGATTTACAGCATTGGACATGGATACAGACCTTCATCCCAGTACAGCACATTTCTTATTTATTAATGTCTAAAAGAAGGGGACTCAAGTCGTTTCTACTCACATCCCATTTCTCTTTGAAAGTGTTTGTCATCCACATTGCTTGCTCCAGATCCTCTTACTGATTGTTTGTAAACAACATTAAAAAATACATTTTCTGAAACCTGATAATTTTACATAAATCATGAAAATTACTCTTGTGTGAATTGGGAGAGAAAGATTGAGTGGTTTGGGAATAACATAAATCTACCTGGAGTGAACATCTGAGAGAGAGCTGGAGATGAAAGAAACCCAGATACAATTCACAGTATTAGTCATAATTCAACAGCCCCATCTCCGGGAGATAAAATTGTCCCAAGTAACTACTATAAAAGCTGAATTTCTCATCCAGAACTTACATCACTTCTTACCAAGTGCTCAGCGCTTCAAAGAGCAACATCTCAAAGTGCTACTGGAGGGGGACATTATGTTGGGTGACAATGGGAACTAAAGCATAATCACGGGAGATTTGCATACTGTCATTAACTTGCTATTCAAAATGAACCAGAGACGACCAAGAGATACACATCCTCCAGAGCCCCAGGGCAACAAATTCAAGGGCCGCCTTCTGTTTGCTGGTGCGGATAAATCAACTATATATTCGCTCGTGTGCTAAATTTGTCACAGTGCCTTTTGCACAAACTCGTGAAAATGTATCTAAAAGTATTTTAATCTTATTGTAGGAAGTTTACACAGGCTAAGAGGTTACTAGCAATACTCATCATCATCATGGCTAGGCTTTGCAAATGAAGATATGGGAAGGGCTCTACCCACACTTGCTGCAAGTGCACTGATGGCTAAAAAGGCCGATGCACTGAGACAATATACGTGGAATAAAATAAGCTCACATTTCTATCAGTGAATGGGAGCTAACATTTGGGCTACTCCACAGCTGTAATCAGTTTATTACATGCTATCTAGAAAGCTGCATGAGGTGCTTATTGACTCATGGGGATGTGGGGAAATAGAGGAGAATGGTGTGGAAGTGCTCATTAAAGTGTTTAGCACATGCACCTATTGTGCTTGTTTTCCTTCTATTGTCTCTTGGGCAAGCCGGGAGGCTGGGCCGTTCTCAGGGAGAGGATGTCTGAAGTCAACATCAAAAATATTTTCCTGGGAAGTGGATGCTGAATTTATAAACAAAAGTATTCTCAGCCAGAGGCCAAGTGTCCTCACTGCCTGGTTAATGTCACCTGCTACTGCTCCTCTGCGGAGCATAAGCTCCTGCTGTTGATGCGCATCTGCAAAGGTCTTTGTTGAATACTTGTTCCTCTGTGCCTCCTCCGTAGTATTGCCCTCTATGGGCTCTATATTCTATACTGAAATTGTATTTAAGAAAGAACTGCTCTGCTATTCTCATGCCATAGTAAAGAAAAAGACAAACATCTTACTCAGAGTACCTGTCACTGCAAAAAAAAAATTTAAAAAACAATACATACAATCTGCTCAATGAAAACAAATACCCACTCATGTGTTGGGTTTTTTTCTGACAATCCCCTAAAAAGGATCCATATCTCCTGGTGCTCTGCACTCTCCTCTTTTCTACGATGCCCTTCTCTCTGTGTCCTTTGCCCGTTTACACTCTAGAGCAGTTCCCTGCTCCTATCCAGCTTAACTCTCACCTACAGCTGGGATCTTGAGACACTAATCCCACCCAGAGGAGTCTTTTTGGTGTTGTTATCATGCCATCATTCTGCATTATATTTTCATTATTATAATGTCAGCTGTTACTTTAGTCCCACTACGTGCTAGCAAAATCATTTGTTAAGGCATTTGCAATTAGGCAAATAATTATAAGTACATTTATTACAACTCACCTTGGATACAGAGCATTAGGCTGCTCAGGAAAAGCTCATTTCCAGGCAGGTAGGTTTCAGCGATAGTGCCTTCTGACTGCAGAAAGTGAAGGTGGTCAGAGATAGATGATCCCATCTGTACTCCAAGCCTGAACCATTTTTCTCCAGCCTCACTAAATGTTGGTCTGCTGCTCACCATGGGGACTCATACAACACCGTGATGTACTTTTCTAGAGTCTATTTTCCCAGCTACTGTCTGTGGTATCGGTCAGAGCATCAACAGCATCCGTTGGAAGGAGGGGCTGTTGACAAAACTCATGTACATAGGAGCACTGAGACATATTATATTAACACTGGAAGAGAAAACCAGCAAATACTCAGTTTTGACAAGCAACTCAAAGGCAAGAGTGTGTGAAAGTGCACTGAGCACTGTCAGCAATATTTCCTATTTTTTCTCAGCTGCTTTAAAAGTAAGATCCTTCAGCAACCCTAGAAGGAACCATTCCCTACGCTGCCTGCTGAGCAAACCTGAGACACACGCCAGCACCAGGAAACCCACACGAGCGAGCTGCCGGCTGCTTCCCAACCAGGAGCACACACTGCTCTCTTCAGGCATCGAAGGAGTGTGCCATTTTTAAACGATGGCTGGAACGCCTTAAGAACACTAATTTTTTTTCAGACTTCTCCCCAGGAGACTTGCCTGGAGGAATTTAAGAAGCTCTTGGCACACCCTCCTCCCACCGCAGCCCTGGGGCTGTTTGCTGTCACCGGGAGATGCAGGAGCTGCCAGCCCGCCCCTGCCCTCTCTGCTAGCTCAGCTCACAGGCTGTCAGTCATTAATTGTACCAATCAAGGTTAAAATAAGCCAGCTGATTTTGTGCAGAAATAGTAGCTTTGGCCATGAAAGTAGTTATCATCAGCTGAGGAGTTGCAGCAAGCATCAAGTGGAGATGGTCTCTGCAGCTGTTTCAGCAAGATCACAGCAGAGCTCCTGGCTCTGCCCTTTAAACACTTCTCTCATTTATAGCATTCAAAAGCTGGAGGGCTCAGACACATTCTTTGTCCTTCATTTCATCACAGCTGACCCAATAACACACAAAGGGAGCCAGTTTGCCTTTGGAATGCCAGATTTTGCAACCATGGCAATACGCAAATGTGTTCCCCCCTTTTTCAAGGGGGGGAAAAAAAAAAAAAAGGAAGAAAAGAAAGAACTATAAAACCACAAGAAAAGAAAAAAAAAGTTTGCAGCTGGACGAATCTGGGGGTGAGCAAGAAAAGTGAGGTGGGAAGGACTTGTGAGAAATGCCCCAAAACGCCCAACTAAAGTTCTCTGCAAGGGATTGACAGTTTCGAAAATTCATACATGTTAAGCTACTTAGCTGAATTGCTACAAGCTTGGCTCAGCTGTTAAGACTTGCTATAAGCTACCAAACAACCCTGCCCGATTAATTTTAGTCATTCGAGCATAACTTTTTGAGTCAGAAGAATTTAGATTTTCTGTTGCGGTAAGGGATAGTTCCACTTTGTAGGAGTAATGCAAGGAAATATGCATGTATGCAAGGAAATACCAGAATCTGAGATGAACCTCAATGTATTTTCACAGCATTCACGCTCAGAGGTGCATAGGTTTGTTTTCTTTAACGAGAAAATCTTATACTTTATGGATACAAGCTTTATCACAGCAGAACAAAACGTCCATATCTTTAATTAATGTTCACACAGTTTGTGCCTCACTTTGGATATTCATCTCACTGGTGATTCCCACCCTAATCTTTTCACATAGTGTTTCTCCGGGTGATTGCAACCTATTTTCTAAAAGAAATGTCAAAGTCTCCTTGAGACATGCAGCAAAATTCCTCCAGGCAAGTAAGAAAAAACTTTCACAGCTCCTTTGCGGCTACTCTCTCCCGTGAAAGCCATGCCTTTCCTTTTTTTGGTGTTTTCTTTTTTGTGTGTTTTTTTAATTTGTTTTGTTTTTGTTTTTCCTGCTCTGCTTGCATTAGGAACAAAAGCAGAGAGCTGCTCTTCGCAGCGTTTCACCCTCCCACACCAGCCTCTCTGCAGCATTTCCCTGCACTGGGTGTGAGGATGCAGATGCGCGGGTACCCGGGAAGGCAGAGCACACGCTGCTCTTCATTCTCCAGCTCACCACAGAGGACGACAGGTTGTCTTCAACCCCACCACAACTTGCCTGCAGACCTCGAGGCCAGCACTTTTTGACAGCAAGAGGTAAAGACGACGGCTCTTTGTGGATGGCGTTAAGTCATCGCCGCAGAAATAACTTCCATGTCTGTGTACCGACCGGGAACAGCTGGAACAGGCTGGCAGCATCCCATTGTTTCTGAAAGAGAACTGTCCCACAAGATCTTTCCCGTGTTACCTCATTCCTTTGCTACCCAAAGCACCCTTCTGTCTGTGCTGGCTGGGACGTATAGAAGAGCCCCAGGTTTTCCCAGCAGCAGCAGGGCATCGTGCTCAGCCACATTTAATTCTGCTCCTTGCAGATCATCACACACATCCCTGGCTTTCAAACCAAGGTGTTTTATAGGAGAGGTGTATGCAAGTTTGGAGAGGCTGCCCAGGGGGATTGTAGGAACCGTGCTCAGCCCTCTCCTGCCTCCCTACCATCTGTCCCACTCATAGGAACCTGCTCTCCTGTGGCAAACCCCTTTCTCACTGTGCAGCCCCCGAACTTGCAAAAGCCCGCAAACAAACCGAATTCAATAGTGAGGAGCTTAAATGCACTACCACACAATTAAACGCAGAAGCTGCTGTTGCTAATAGAAACAGATGCTCCATTGTTATAGATGCATTTTCCTCAGTAACTGATGCCAACACAGGGCTCCATCCTGTGCGATGCTGATTGCTTGATGGGAGCAGACAACCATGTTGGAGGTGCTGAGCATCTTTCCATAAACACCCTATTATGAAGAGGCAGTGTCTGTAACTGTTTTGAAAGTGGATTTTATTCTCCCTGTAGTGTGAAACAGTTAAAGTTTGGAAAAAAGCATTCCCCCCATTGACATGACATTTGAGAAAATGCTCTAATGTGAGAATAATCACTAGTTTGCAGCGCACCTTTAATCTCACATTTGAATATATCATGGTGACTCTTTACTCCTATTAGCCATTAGCTTCAACATCAAAGAGTAGAAATCCTGTGGGAGTTAAATAATATTAAGGTATTTAACTAAGCATTTATCACATTGCACATGGCCCACAGAGTTTAGGCTCTCCTTGTGTCCGTACTCACCTGAGATCCCAAGGGATCCCTGAGGGCTTTTCTGAGGCAGTGAAAAATTATGGAAGCTTATTAGGTTGTAATATGGATGCCTCCGCAACACAAGGTTCCCTGGGCAAAAAGGTCCAGGGCTTAAAGAAACGGGAATTGAGCAGGTGAAAGTTGGATGGTGCGAAGTATCCTGTTCTTGCAGGGTTTTGGGTTCTACATCCAAATCTCCACCTGGTTATGGAATCTCTAGCCATCCAACCACCGGAGCATGCCCATCTCCCAGTGCATCTTCTGCCCACCCCCAGGGAGGAGGCAGCTGCCACAGCCTCACCCGCCAGGTCATACAATGCACGGTCCTGTGCCTGTCCAATTAACTGAAATGTCCTGCTCTGGGTTAGCCCAACTGTCTGGAGGCAGCAGAAGTTGGAGAAATCGAGGCTCATGCCCCGCTCTTTGGCTGGCCCTCCAAGCCAGCAGCAGCGACAAAGGCTTCAGGAGCCTGGGACACCTCCAGAGACATAGAGCCTTTGATGGATGGGTTGTTTCTCTAACTGCTCTGGTGCACTCTACCTGCTACCTTTCCTCTGGTCATGGTCTAAGGGGCATGCATCCAGTTAAGATCTTAACAACTGTTCTCAGTTGTTATTTAGTTTTGAAGGCTGCTGTTCCTATTCACAAGCACTTAGGTCCTGAGAAGCTCCCCTAATTTTCCAGTAATATCAAATCATCTGAATAAAAGATTTTACCTCTGCCTACAGACCTTGCACAGCCTGAATACGGTCTAGTCTTGATAACACTTGTCTGGTTATTGGACAATATGAAATCCAAAATGGTGACATTAGCAGTTATTCTGATCTGAAAGGTAGATTCTTCTCTGATTGTCTGCCAGACAACCACAGCATGACACACTGGGGCTGGCCCTGGGCTGTACTGCAGCTGCTGCGCGTTGTGTTGACTTGCAGGAGACCCGGGAGGAGTCTCTACCTGTGGTTCCTCTGGGATGAGGGCTGCTGCAGGACACAGGCACGTGGTGGGGGCCATGGGACACCTGAGAACAACCAGAAATGAAGGAGACCTCCAAGTGTCATCTGCCCCATCTCTACCCCAAGTTGCAACAACCACACCAACATCACTCCCGGCAAACGCTTCTCCAGCCTATCCTTAGAGATCCCAGTGACAACGTCTCCAGACCCACCCCCTGGGTTCATATCTACGCCGTTACCCCCACCAGTCACTCAGCTGTCTTTTGCCACCCTGCCTCCCAATCAATCAGGTTTTGTCTGTCTTCTTCGTTTTTGTTCTGCTCCTTTTTCTGTTCTCTCCCTGACTGTTCTTTCTCTAATTCCTGACATTGATTTGTTTCTTTTCCAGCTATGAGACTCAGCTGAGCTCTTCCACACCTTTTGTTCTTCCTCATCCTTTTCTTAGTCTCCCCCCTCCCAGACCCCCCTTGTGTCGATCTCAAGCACAGACCAGGCTGTGGAAGGCAATCAACTCTGAAAGCCTTTCAAAACTGTGTTTTTCTTCCTGGAAAAAATCCCAAACCCAAATAATAAATAATTTTTTTTTAATTAGTGAGAGACCACTGGCTTAGTATTAAAATCACCTTCTGCTGGCAGGATGCACTTAAACGACTGCTGCTTTGCTCAGTCAACGGGGCTGCTGGATTCTTTCATTAGTTCCAGCTGAGAAAAAAAATTCTTGCAGCACACTTGGCTCTGCACATTATCAGCACCCATAATTATGGCAGTACTATCCGCAGCTAAGGTTAAGCCGGTTTTGCTTCTGCAACCTGTGATTTTCCAGGCTTCTAACCTGGCAATAATTTTTTTTCTGCACTTTGCTCCTCAGAGAGTCTCTCTCCTCAGCAGCAGCACTCAGGGTGTCTTGTCTATGGCAGGGTCTGTCTCAGTCTACCTCAGTGGACAACCTGAGATTTTTTTGACTTGACAACTCACCTCTGTAACCCTTGCAAGCATCTTCTCTTTGCACAAGTAATTCCTTGGTTTTCTCATAAAGGTTTTTGGATTGTTTGGAAGGAGATTTTTTTTGACTAAAAATGGAAGTAATCTTTTACAATGAGAATTCAGTTAAGGCCTGTAAATGC
This sequence comes from Apaloderma vittatum, assembly GCF_000703405.1. Lineage (NCBI taxonomy): Eukaryota > Metazoa > Chordata > Aves > Trogoniformes > Trogonidae > Apaloderma > Apaloderma vittatum. Next base: position 56,438 of record NW_009727892.1, on the reverse strand, counting down.
CAGCACACTACATTTTTCCCCACTGCCTGGACAAATACACTGATATAATTTCCCAGTGGCTGGTAAGCAGCTGAGGTGTCTCACTTTTACCATTAGTGACATTTGCCAGGGCACAGTACCTGCTCTGTGTCCTCCAAGCACTGAGTAGGCTTCCAGGAGACATGCAGAGTGGTTATTAACACAAGTTCCTTGGTGTTCGTCAGGAGATATCATCCAGCCCTTCAGTGCCCCTGTCTCTGAGGGAATGAGGGAAACTATTAATTGACTGCATCTGATCCAGGAAGAGACAGAGCCCTCAGCTTGAGAATGCAGGTAGTCTTGCTTCGCTGCAAGGCACCATGTGCTGCAGCTGCCAAAATCCCCCAGGTGAGATGACCTCTGGAGACTTACCCTCAAGCCTGGCAAAGCCCAGACCTGGGGAGGTGCTGAGGTGAGCACTGGTAATGGGGTCAATCCACCCCAGGCAGCAGGGACTCATCTGCTCCATGCAGCCACCTCTGGGATGGAGCCAGCCAACAAGCCAGGTGACTTTGTAATTTGTCACTAAGCCTGCACCACGTTACCTCGGGTAGTCATCCGAGCTGAAGCACTTCCCAGAGATAACCCTTCAAAGAGTTTTTCCAGACAGTGTTGGCAATACACCCACTCGTAAAACTGGAACTGCTGCAAGCTCGCATCGTGCTCCAGCAAATCTGCTCAAAGGCAGAAAAATTTCTAACCTGTCTACTAAGTTCTTGAGGGCAGATTTAAACAAATACCTCTTTATCTTTTAATATGTTTCTTACAAATCTCCTGCATTCAAGGTTAATATTTCTCCTTGTTTAAGTGAAGAAGCCCAGAACTGTTTTTTTCTGGTTGACACATCCCTAAGGACTGAGACAGACTCACTTGCTAAAGCCCTACTGCCATGCAATAGCAGATACAGGTTTGTTGTTCAGAAGTTATATCTGAGTAGTGAGGCTACAGAAAGCAAGAGTCTTTAGTAGAATAATTATTGTAAAACGCACACAGGTTTGTCACAACGGGCTGTTCTCAGAATCGGTATGATGGCACCAAGTACCAAATTTCTCTTCAAAATCATTTCTTTAAAACAAATCCCAGTAATGTCCCATCCATTTGCTGGGGAAACCTAACAGCCAGCCAGTGCATCAATAATCACGCGATCAAAAGAAACAGCCACCGTTTATCGCTCTTAAGCATCAACAGAGAAAATCTTGCAGACACTTTGCTGCACGCCCCCAGAATAAGGAGGAGGATTTCCAAGGGCTGTGTTTGCAGCCTGACTTTCTCCCAGCCAGTCACCAGGTAACACCTTGGAGCCAGCAACCATCAAGCTGGAAGCTCTGCTCCTGACAAGCTGCTTGGTAAAGGTCAGCCACTCAGTAATGAAGGCGTATACGTCACCGGCACAAAGACAATACAAATGACAGGCAGTTCTGGGAAAGAGCAGTCCCTGCACTGCACATGCCACACTACCTGTCAGCAATCACCCCTGTTTTTAATTTGCCCCATGCCCCTCGTGAAGAAAATCAGAATAAATCAGAGAGCCAGGATGAGAAGTCATCGTCCGCGTTTCTTCTGCTTAATATCAGACCCCCAAAAAACATGTTTGAGGCTCTCTAGGAAGGGGTTCCGACCGGAATTTGCTCACCTCATGTGCCACATCAAACGCCGAGCACGCAGTCTCATGTGCTGCTAATGCCACGCTGGCCCTGCACGGGCTGAGCTGCCACCTGGCCCTGGGAACAGGGACACACAGAAAGCTGTGTGCGCCTCCACGCCGGGTCTCTGATAGCTAATATCAGTCACTTCTTGTCCATTGCTTGTCAGGAAGAGAGTGTCTCTTCATTTCTTATGAGCCACAGGAAATTCTCTTAGAAGCAAATGCTGTGACAACACATTCCCAGAGATGCCACACACCATCCCATGTGTCACCTGGCAGCTGTGATGGCTGTCCATGGCTCTGATGGACCTGCGAAGATCTCAGCTGGATCAGGCATCACTCAGTGAATTATCTTTGTCCTGATAAACATATATAGGTAACATACATTATGTAGACACACATATATATGTGTGTATATAGACACACACATACCTATATATATATACACACATTGTACAAAACCACAGATAAATTGTATAAAACAAATGGTAGCATCGGACCCAAGGATGCATCACTGATTACCTGGAGCAATGAAAGAAGGCGGCAATTTATTTTTTCCAACATGAGAAGGGTATTTAACAAAATTACAATTTAAACATTATTTATAGGGTAACCTTATCTCCAAAACCTCTTGCAACAGAAATAAATTAGGGCTCATCCATCATGAGCAAATGCCACTGTTGTAGTCTCCTCTGGTGCAGTTTCTTACCAGCCCAGGCAATTTCCCAGGATTTCACCAAGCACCTGGAGCTGATCCCATCTCGGCCGCCTTCGGCCATGCTAGGCTGCGCGGTCAATGCAACCTGCCTGCATGAGCAGCCCAAATGAAATCAAGGCGGAGGTAATCCAGAGCTTCTTGAGTTAGATAATCAAAGCCAGGTCCCCAGGGATCACCTCCACCAGGAAATCAGTGCAAATCATCCTGGATGTGAATTGTCAGTGCCACAAGCATTTATGTTAAGTCCTTCTGCTCCCCACTAAAATAAATTTCTCCCAGTTCAGCCTAACCTAGCTCCCAAACCGAGCGGAGCTCAGCCACATGAGGGTAATTTCGGAGGGGAATGAAGGTGTTGTGGTGGAAATTAGTGCAAAAAGCTGCGACTCAGCAGTATCGGCTCTGCCTGCTCTTTTAGACATTCCAGATGGGTCTTTGGACATATTTCCATTTGAAGGTAGGAGAGTCATCTTCCCTCACTTCCTACCCACTATCTTATTTTAAATAATGAGTCACATGTTTTACTTTCTCTTCTTTTTTCCGTACGAAGCTGAAAATGCAGATCAAGCTTTTCTAGTCCTTCAAAGCTCCAGACTTCTGCAAGATCAGCAGCAAATAACCTCTGCTGCTGTTGCGCGTTATTTTATCGTTGCTAGGTGTCATTTGTCATAGAGGTGTCATTTGTCAATGACACTTTTCTGATTTCTTAAAATATTCCCCATGGTGATAGACCTTAGGATTTTCCCTAATTAGCAAACTCACTTCTGATATTCAGCAGTAAGGAAAATATTCCATTCTGAAATCTCAGGGTTAACTGGAGGTCACTTCCAGGATATCTGTGAACCTCCTGAACCACAGAGGAAGTCAGAAGACCATGGGTCTTTTTTAGTTTTTTAGAGAAAGACATACTTTTATAACAGAAAGTGAGACCTTGGAATTTAGTTCCATGCGGAAAACAAAAAGCAAAGCCAACAAACAAAACTGCCCCAGAGCTGGTGGCATGTCACTGGCACAGCGTGCACCAAGTTCTTCAGCTGACAGCGGCTTCATTAGCAGCCGAGCAAGCTACATCTGCTCCGAGATGCCTAAAACATGCCAGACTGACAGCTCTTCTGTTGCTTTATTGGACCCGCTAGAGGTAGTAGCAGGGAAACATTTAGCAGTCAGAATACTTCAGCTGTGTGTAACTGTGAGGGCAAACCCCAGAGCGAGTCTCAGCAGATGCTCGCCCAGCATCCTGTCACCCTGAGGCTGCGGGTGTCTTAAGCGAGAGGTCAGAGACAATGATAAACAAGGGCAATTTGGGTAAATTGTGCGAGAGGTTTCTCCATCACCTAAATGAGCCATTAAATCTGGTCTGTCCCACAGAGGAGGGATTTGCTGTGAGGCAGCTCAAGCCTCGTCCAGCTGAGAGTTACTCCTCTGCCCCACAAAGCCTCACATTTTAAAGTTCTTCCCTGGTGTGGAGAAACCTTTCCGTATTTGGGGGGAAGAGAGTTTTCTGGGTCAATCTTGTCAGCAAAGCGCCTTTTACAGGCAGCAAATTAATTTCCAACAGAAAAGCAGAAAAATATGAAAGCTCCAGAGGAAACAGAAGGTAGGAGATCTAGGGAAATAATTGCCCACTTGGCCAGACTGAAGCAGCAGATTGCTTTGCAAGCCTGCTCAGACCGTATGCAAGTATCCACGACTTTTCTCTCGCAACTGGTAAAATAATCAATACATACCCACTTGTGAATTTTAGTGAAAATAATGAACTGGTGAATATTTATAGCAAAAGCCATGGCACATTAGGTATTCCAAAGGATTTATGTAAGCGCCACTTTCTCTAATACAGCTTTAGAGGAAACGCTTTAAGAAGCTTTATCAGCATAAAACATATTTTGAAATTCATGAAAATTAATAATTGGCATAGCGAAGTCAAAGCTGTCTAAGTGGAATGACTTAACCCTGTTGGACAGTATTTTTCACTAACTATAATGGCTAATCTGCCAGTTGAGAGAGGAAAATTCTCGTCTATTGTCAAATGCAGTGGAACAAAGGAGGAAACGTCTCCAGCTGATGGAGACTTTATGGAAGTAAATGGAATATGGCAAGTTGCATAGAATAAGGCCCATTCTTAAAAATAAAACCCATTAACCCTGACTAAGTTGAGGAAACTGAGTCAGAGCAATTTCCTTGTGACTGACTTAAGCGCTGGGTTTTAGCCTGGCCTCAGCCTCTGATTCCTGAGAGAGTGTTTTCTTTGGACCAGGCCCTCTGAGGCTGGTGGGAATTTCCAATCAAAGTCCTTTACTCTGAAATATTCGCACTATTTTCATACCCGTTCAGTGGTTGAGTCAAATGTATATTTCAGCATAAAAACCGGCAGAGCCTAAGGCTTGAATTTTCCTCCAGGAGGTTGCAGCAGGGCATCTCTGTAGGAGCTATGGCAGCACGGTCCTGTGCTGCCAAGCATTCCTGAATTCATTCAACTGAACGTATGAATTAAACACACATTTATGTACGGAGAAGTGTGACAAGGTTTCGTGCAGTTTCATTTACACACTGAAATTTGCTGAGCTCCATATCCTACCCTGCAAAGAGTACTCAAACCCCACTTACTGCAGCAGATGAATCCAGGACAAACTTCCTCTCTCGTGGGTCTCAGGATAATTGTGTGCTTTCCAGAATTGTTTGGGCACCTCAGGCTCGGGATGCATCCTTCTGTAGCTCTAAGGCATCAGCTCCTGGTAGCAATCATTCCTTCACGAAGAATTCACTTTCCTGCTATAGTCAAATGCATCCCTACTAAGAACCTGCAAACGGTGCTCCCTGCCAGTCACACCAAACTGGTTTTGGTTCACACCAAACTGGTTTTGGTTCACACCAAACTGGTTTTGGTTCACACCAACTGCATGCTTTCAAACTTCCTCCTGCCAAGGGCTGCAAACAAAAGCCCTAACTTCAGTTAACCTCTTTGTGGCTGGTTTCTTGCACATCCTCTATTCTTTGCTGATACCAGGGACGTTGGCTGTTTTCTCTCTTACATGAAATGTGTCCTTCTCACTTCCCTATTTAGAGGAATCTTCAAGTGGCACCAGTGGGGACCCCTGTGCTGGCAACAGTCTCCTCTCAGCCATCATTTCTTGTTGACTTCTGCTTCCCGCTTAATCTCAGGCTGCTCTTGTGTTATACAAACTTTCTGGAGTTGTTTATAAACAGCTATATATATATTCTAATAATTTATTTTATTTTGGATCACAAGACTTTGCCTGAATCCTCTTTTCCAGCATTTGTCACTCGCTCAAGTTTTAGGTTCTTCATTGGAAGAAGTCACCATATCAAAGCAAAAGTGGTTACCAAGGCTTGCTGAGTTTCAAATGAAAGCCAAAAATACCACGAAGCCACACAGGAGTTGTCTCTTTGAGTTAGAACGGGTGAAGATTTGTAGCCTACTAAAATCAAATGAAATCTCCAGCATGTCTATACCACTAAAAGGAATCGTTTCCCTTCAACAAATTGAAATTGCTAGACCCCCCAAGGTTCTCTTTGTAATCTACTCAGCCAACAGTCATTTCTACTTTATATGTACATGTATAATTTGCTTTTGTTGCAAAACTGTTAACTCTGAGAAACACACTGTCCACCTGTCACTACCTTCCACAGCCTCCAGCACAGAACTGATGATGCGATTTTTCATAGAAGTGCTCCTGACTCTCCCCCATCATGAACTCCCTGGGGCAAGGAATGTTTTTTTTCTCTTTTGTGTGTTGTGCCAGACACAGCAGGGGCCAGATTTGCATTAAGAAGCACATAACAGGATCTGCAGCATAATGAGTGATAACAAGCAGGGTGGTAAATGATGTCATTTAGTGCATACTGTCCCTGTGGTTCCCTATCATCAGCTTTTTATTGAACAGGCTTGTCCTCACAGTTTCTTCCTGATCTAAAAGTTTGTCTCCATCATTATGCCTGTCTGGGTGTCTATTTAATGCTTTTCTGGTGTGGCTTTTGCTTTCCTCTCCTGCTTTCTCAGCCTGTTCCAGGGAGCTGGGGACTACATTCCTGGCTATACCTGGGTTTAGTTTGTTGGCTTTTTTTTAAAAAAAATTCCTTCGCTTCTCAACTTTGTAAGCAACATGGACAGCCAACTGTTTAAGAAACTAGACCCAAACACTTTTCAGAGCACATCACTGCCAGCTTTTCCTCAACTGTCGTTTAGCATCTGCTCAGGCTCTATTTGGTCCTTCCAGACCAAAACACACAAAGCTAGAATCATGGAATCATTTAGGTTGGAAAAGACCTTTAAGATCACCGAGTCCAACCATTAACCCAGCACTGCCAGGCCCACTACGTGCCTTTTAAACACCCCCAGGGATGGTGACTCCACTACTTCCCTGGGAAGTCTGTTTCAATGCTTAACAACCTTTTTGGTGGAGAAATTTTTACTCATATGCAATCTAAATCTCCCCTGGTGCAACCTGAGGATATTTCCTCTTGTCCTAAAGAAGAGAGAAGGCATTTTTGCTGTGATGTGCACCCTCCAGCTAATGCCCTTGACACAGACCTGCTCCCACCAGACCCGACAGCGAAGGGGCTGCGGACTTTCACATCCCGAGACTGTCATCTTGGATTTTATCTCGCATCACTCTCAGTCCTCTTCCCATCTGTGCCACCTCCTGCTACTTCCATCTTCAGTCCTCACATTTCAAAACATGCAGTAGGAGCTAATACAAGACTGCTTGCTTATATTTCTATTAATCATCTTCTCCTCGTCCCATCTGTCACCTCTCCTTTTCAGTCTGGCCCAGCCATCTCCCAAATTTACAGCACTCGCTATATAGAAGAGTTAATCAAATCCAATCTCTCAGCAAAATCTCTAGCATCTGCTGTTCCATATTTCCTTCCCAGCAAGGGCTGCTCAGTCTCAGCCTCATCTCCCTTGTTTGTACCACGGTTCCCATTAGATCAAATGAAGAGCGTAATTAATTAATTGGTACCCGAACTTGAGAGTTCCACATGCATCATTAGAAATAATCAAAATAGCTCTCCTGCATGTGTAAATATCTTTTGACTATGTCTTATAATTTATTATTAGCACAGTAGCTGTAGCTAGAAGCCCCAGCTCACCCAAGGATCTCATCACTGTGGGTCAGAATTAGGTGAGAGCTGCAGATGAATAAATGGAGGGCAGGGAGGGCAAAACAAGGAAAGACAGGCAAAATTTCTCCATGGTCTGTACCAAGTGTTCACTTGAAAGACACTCATATGGTAACAGCAACTATTAAAATTATAAAAGTAAAATAAAATAATTAAAAGAAGTATGTTCACCTCTACCAAGCTCATCTATTTTTTTTAAACAGAATTCTAAACAGTTAGTAGATTTCAAAGATTTTTTAGAGTCATAACCACCATGTTTGATTTACCATAGATACTGGGGCCAAGGTGTTTCCTGGCACATTAACAACCATTTCTTCCATATGTCCCTCCTTGGGGAGTAACACCTTGCCCTGCATTGCCACTCTTTGCTTTTCCCATTCCTGGATTTCGGCAGGGAGCGGTGCTCGACACGTCACTGGCCGGCCAAAACCACCCCAGTGAAACACTGGGCTTGGGGAAACTTAACAGAAAACCCATTATCTACCAGCCCAATCCCACTTCTGCTTTCTTTTGGAGGATGGTACCTCAGACATTCACTTATTTCATATTCATTATTTTTTCTGGAGCCCATCTGCTTTAGCTCTACCCCTCATTTCTTTTCTTTTATCATTTAGATGCATGTGCAGCCCTGAAAAAAAGCAGCCATTTCTTCCTGCACGGCAAAGCCTGGTGCCTTCTGCTGAGGATAATTCATGCGCCTACTGTGCTCACATCAGGGGATGTAAAGAGACAGTTGCGGTATGTTTAATAAAAATCTATCTTAGACTGTTTACTGACCAAAGAGTTGTTCGACAGATGCTCCATCCTTAGCTATGTTTAAATTATTCCCCATGCAAACAATACAAACTGCATACTTCATCTTATCCAATACAAAGATAAACAGGACATGCAAAATATACGGTCCTGGTATAACATTCCCGTACAAAGAATACTGATTTCTCCTCTGCTTAAATATTTTCCGCATAATGTTTTCTCAGTAATTTATTCTTCCATTGGCTACAACAAATTAAATGTCAAAATCTGTTTATCGTATGAATTTTTAAGACTAATAGTGAGTCTCCTATTTCAGCTTAAATAATGTTGTTGGTGAGACACCTCTTGATAGATTGTGTAAATAAAGCCAGATACAGAGATTTTTTTTAAAAAAAAAACACACCAAAATCCCAAACAAAAAAACAAAAGCTTTTTTTTCCCTCCCATTTTTCTTAGTTTACCAAAGAGGCATGCAAACACTGCAATCAGCTCTATTTTTCCTTAAAACTTCTGAGGAGTTTAGGTCCTGTAGAGAGGAAAGAAAAATCTTTACCTGAAATGGATTACAGAAGAGCTGCTTTCCTGCTTTCAGATCCTTTGTATCACCTCCCCTCTGTGTCTGACCACAACCAAGAGGCAGGAGGGGGTGATGGGGTGAGTCTAGGGGCTGAGAGGGGTCCCAGGGCACCCATTGCCCCCAGCATCACCACAACCCCAGCTTCCATGGCGCTGGGTGAGTCATGTGCAAGAAGCCACTGTGAAACAAGACAGGATGGATGGAACCAACAAATCCAAACCACAGAGCCCCCCCTCCAGCCAAGGTCACCCCTTGACCGACTCCTACTGTGCTTGGACAAGCCAAAACTATCTGGCCATCAGCCCAGCCTTGCAGGTCATTCCTGTAGAGTAGATGCTGTCATAAAGACTGATAGAAATCACTTTTCACCTTGACTTTTGAAATCCAGAGTTACATCAGAAACACCAGACACCAGAATAGGGACCAGGCATGAATATATCTGAGAAAGGATCTGACCCATCACCCACCATGGCCTTTCATCCTGTATCAACATAAGCTGGGCTCTCCAGGGATGCCAAAGAGGCTGGAATAAGATCCTAACTAACAGTCTCTGCGTGTACTTAGTGTAAAAGTTTCCCACTAATTAAATTATTTGCTCACAAGCTGTAAACCGAGTAAGCCTAGCAAAGACCCTTCATATCTCAATAGCCACCTTATGTTAATTCACAAACAAATTATTTCAATTAATTTCTTACAAGACTTAAGAGGGAGAAAGAATCAATTTGGAAACACCCTGATGGTGCTGCCAGCAGCTTCCAATCATTTTCCCTGCAGAAGCAGAAGCTGGGCTGTTCTCTTGCTTTCTTGAAACTCAAAACCAAAGCAACAATGTACCTCTCCAGAGAAATTCTTCAGTATGAGGGCGGTGAGACACTGGAACAGAGAAGTTGTGGATGCCTCCTCTCTGGAAGTGTTCAAGGCCAGGTTGGATGGGGCTTTGAGCAACCTGGCCCAGTGGGAGGTGTCCCTGACCATGGTAGAGGGAGTTGGAACTAGATGATCTTTAAAGTCCCTTCTAACTCAAACCTTTCTACAAAGGCCTGAGAGCCACCATCCACCTGCTGCCAGAAGTTCCTGCCCATTGCCATGTGTCTGGAGCCCATCCAGGACAAAAATGTGAATTTTCTGTATGGAGATTTTTGTAAGAGGTTCAGGGACAAGCTCCCGCCTTGCTTTCACTCCTGGCAGACTTAAAATTGTCAGCAGCAAGGAGCAGAGGGGCAGACTGGAGCCTGTTCCCCAGGGTCTATGTAATTCATGTGCTGCACCAGGGCTTTATCTGGGGAAGTTTTCATATTGACTCTTTGGATCTGTCTCACCATGTCACTTCCCACCAAATACATTTAAAGAAAACTCGAACAAAAGAATAAAACATCAGCGAGCGAATGGGTGTGATTCATGGTGGTGTTTCTCCAGATTTAGGTAATTCCTCTCAAAACTCTGCTTCAGAAATGTAGAAAAACTGAATGCAGAGACCAGTGTTAGGAGCAGAGCCATTTGATGCCGGAGCAGTGAGGCAGCCCTTGAGGGAAAGGAAGGGTGCAGGTGGGAAGGAGATGGCCTCAGTTGGTCAATTACTAAACTCAATAAGCAAATTAGCCAAACGAGGAGGGCCCAGGGGCGCATAAATAATGCTTTGGTGAGTGGGATGAGATGACTGAAGAGAAGACATGCCCTCGAGGAGGGATTAAAAGTGCAGCTATGCAGAGAACTGGGATGTTTCTCTGGCTCTTGGGGTTTCCAAAGCATTGTGGTGAGGGAGGAGCAGTGACAGAGACTGCAGTAGATGCACCTTTATGTTTAACGAGCTTTCTGTCTGAAAATAAAAATATATCTTTTAACAGCAAAGGAGGAAGACAAGCACAATACAAAGCAACTGTTTGTCACATCGGGAGAGGCAGAGAATTATCCAACTCGAGGATCCTACTGTACCTGTGGGTATTTCCAAAGTAGCTGAAGAAATACAGCCTGATTTCTTCCCGTAGCCAGGGCATCACTTGTCCTGACTGTGCAGCAGGGATGAAGCATCTGTGCACGGAGGTGGTTTTTCTGTTTGTCCAAACGTCCTTGATAAATCACATCTCTGCTGTGCTTGGAGGGCTGCATTCAGACACCTCCAGGCACAACCTGCTCAAGTGGCCACTCTCCAGATGAAGAGCACCTCATGAGCCTTGTGATAAATGTCACTAATAAAGGTTAGACAGAGGCTCTGTCCAACACAGCACATAGTTTACCTGAAGCAGGAGTTGGGAGGGGACAGGAGTGATGGGAGATCCTGGAGGCCCCACGTTTGACACTGGTCCCGTGACCAGAGCTCACATGAACCCTTGTGCCAGCAGATGAGTGTGGGAGGAAATATTTGGCAGTAAAAACACCAAACCAAAGCAAAAAGATTGAGAGTGTCTTACCTGAACTGACACCTCAGGAGCGTCTGTGGCAAGAGCTTTGCAGGAATGAAGCCCTCAGTTTCTTAAGAAGGTAAAGATAAGGAATTTAGTAAGAACATATGGTAAGCAGAAAACAGTAACCTCCTTGGAGTTATGTACATTAACCACAATCCAAATAACAACACCGAAATTAAGGCAAGAAAAGCACAGCAGCTCCCACAGCACTTCTGGGAACTGTATATATAAAATGGTTTCTTCATTTAAGTAACAGTTTTACCAAAGTTCATTTCTTACTCAGAAGCAATACTAAGAGGGAAGGAGCATCTCTTGCAGCTTCTCACTAAAACCCCACCAAACTCTAGAGAAAATACCTGTAACTGAGAGAAAGGGGATTTACTTCAGCTTCCTTTGCATCCACGCTGAGCCTCATCCCAGTGAGTTATGATAGCTCACCCAGCCTGGGACCTCTTTACAGTCTTCTGGAATTAGCTCCATTAACAAGTCACAGAACTATTCCATTCAGGCAAAGGATTAGGAAAAGATACACATGCTCGGTGTGACAATTAGCAGCACAGCAAATGAATTTATGAGCTCCCCTCGCTCACACCAAAGGCTGCAGCTGGCACTGGGCTCAACCTGGTTGTCCTAGCCAGGGTAAGAAGGGCTGTTTTCGTGTTTTATGAGCAATGAAGGTGACACCTGTCCTGCCTGTCATCAGGCCAGCTGTAGGGAACACCCAACAGCAAGTGTAGAGGCTGGGATACCACCAGAGAGGCAGGTACAGCCCTGGGGAAGCAGCTAGGCAGACCTGGGATCCAACCTCCTCTGAGGAGCAGACAGTTCTACCTCAACACCACAGACAGTTAACGGTCCAAGCAAACAGCTTGTGCTCACAAGGATGGGGCTGTTCCACTTCTGAGCTGCTGAAAGGTTGAATCCACGTTTCTGTTCCAGTGAATCGGTCACATCATGAGGAACTGCTGTGGCTCTGCTTTCCACCGATCTACAGCGGTTATGTGACCTCAACTGCCAAATGCAGCTCAGGAGTTAGTTATTGTGGAGGAAACAGGCATATGCAGGACTCCCGAGCTGAAAACGCTTTCAAAATGCACTGAATAGAAATACAGATCAGTAAAAGAAGTGCATCATAAAACACCACTTTGAACATTACTATCAACAAGCCCAGTAGTACAAATACTTTTATGATACGTTCACTTCTAAAAGAGACTGTGAAAGGCATTATTCTATGAATATTAGTGTATTTTCTTCCATGAGATAGTACTGCACAGAGTATCAATACGGGCCCCAGAGAAGGAGCAACCCCGATTATCTTGAATATCTAAATGTGCAACCGTACATTGCCCACAAAGGAAATAAGGATAACTTGGTATTGCATAACTGTGGTCTCATTATCATCATGACTCAATTATTATTTTTACTGCACAGCTTTTCCCAGTGTCAGACCCACGGTTATCTCTGAATAAGATTCCCCTCCTTGTCAATCAAACTTGGAACAAAGAAAATTTTGCAAGGCACGTTTCACTGACCTTTAGCTGTCACCTTCGTGTTAGTCTGTCCCAGCCAAATCGCTGTGTGTCCTCTTGGATGGTTAAACTCCTTCCACCAAAATTATACACTAATTTTGCAGAGCCCTTGTTTTTCACTACTCCATTAGAGCGTAGAAACAACAGCATAAGGCTTATCTGAATAGTGACCCCAAAACTTGAGAAACTTGCAACCTCTGCACAGGTACTCTACGAAATAAAAGAAGGGCTCAGTTACTTGGCTAACAGAAATATTTACCCAGCTCTAGGGAAAATACTCAGCCAGAGTTTTTTATCTATCAACTCCTCTGGTGACAGTTAAATATGGAATTTGGTCTCAAAAGGGTAATTGAACTTCAACAAGATTTTCTGACAATATGGAACTTGGTCTCACAAGGGTAATTGAACTTCAACAAGATTTTCTGACAATTCTGAAAATTGCACTTTTTTTCTGGCTGATGGATACTTTACAATTTAATATTGTCTTAGCATATATGCTATTACTCATATTTTATGCATTTACAGACATAAGTCTAAACACATACACAGGTATCATGGGTAACGCTGAGATGCTGCAAATAAAAAATGCTGAGATTTTCACATCTTGGGAGAGGTTTAAACCAGCTCGAAAATGTCACATGGCAGTTAAAATGGAACTATACTCATGTTTTTATTCAAATAACTACTCTAAAATTACAAAAGATAAGTACTACCTTTCAGCATGAATAAACTTGAATACATACTAAAAATAATTCTGCATTAACTCCTTTAGTTACTGCCTTCTGAAAGGTGTAAATGGATAGAGTTTGGTATGAGATGTTTTACATAACCACATGTCAAAAATTCAATAGAATGAAAACTGAATATCCAAAAAGTGAATCTGCATAATTTTGAGGTAGTTTTAAATTTTTTTTAAGAAAAAAACAACTCATGTCTTTTAGCTAAGCCCAAGATCTTTGACACAATTCACATTTTCACTCTGAAATAGATGGCATCAAAATTCTAGGTGGTGGAAAAAGAGGTCTGAAACACAGTTTAGGGATTAGGGCACGATTCCCTCACTCTTATTTACAACAGTTTGTATTTAAGAGTGTGAGTAGCCCTGGTGAAATCAATGAACGTCCCTGCAGAGTAAGGAACACATTGAAATGAGGAGGGCAAGAAGTGTCTGACCCGCTATTGATAAATGAACTCCAGTGTACACTGTGGGCTGAGCTATAACCCAATGCCCTCCCCTTTATTTTCCTTGCCTATCATGCCTGATTTTTAACCCAGCCAAGTGGGTGCTGGAGGAACTATTTTCTTGAGCATCTCTGGGTGTGGATGGCCCTGTATGGTGCTAGGAAAAAGTTCCTCATCTAGCTCATACCCTCCTCCTCTTGTACCCTCTCTCACCCCTTACAGCTGACCCTGGGAAGCCCAGAGCAGTGGGACCAAGAGGGATGGATCCGTGGATCCATCCATCCATCCATCCATCCATCTCCATCCTTCGCTGCAGAGTTACCTCCTGGTTGAGGAGCTCCGTATTATTCCTTGGCACTGCAGGACATCACCATTTGGCTGTGCTGCCATCGAGGATGCTGAGGCTCCTGCAAGCTCAGAGAGGAGTTATTTATTGCATATCAATTATTTCTTATAAAGTTCTTTCAATACAGTGGGTGGTAATGGGTAGAAGTACACCGCAGTGAGAGGAAAAACGCAGCAACGCTTCAGCAATTTTGTGGGGGTTTCTTGAGGAATGGCAGTGCTGGATTGTGTCTCTTTCTCATGACTTAGAGGACAATCTTCACCTTCAAATCAGGCATTGTTTTCAGGAAGTACAGCTGCTGAGATTTACCAGGAGAATATGTGAAACTGTGAATAATAAAATATTTATTAACCCAAGTACGGCAGATTACAGCCTTTTACTCCTAGCAGATACAGAGCAGGCAGCTTCTTTCTATATGCAAAGATGAGTTTTATAAATCCAAGTAAAGCAGACAAAGCATAATATAAAATGAATTCATAAGTACTAAGTAAAGAGTTAGAAAATTATTGCAAAGGGTGACTTCTGGTCATTTAAAACGTAGAATACAGATATTCAAGACAGGTCAGCAACCATCAAGTCCTTTGAAAAGAAACTCTGACTCCAATTGTGACAGTGTAAACAGCTGCATGTTCCGTCTTCTGCAGATTTGTCCCATCCCATTCATGGTATTGTAGTGTCCAACTCAGCATCCAGTCTTGGCAGCACAGAATATCCTAAATTTTGTGTTACCAAGAGATCTGTTCTGTACGTAACTTTACAGATATCCTTGCTGTACATTTGCTCTACTCTGATGACTTCACCCCTCTGGAAGTAGAAGTGCCTGCCTCTTTTGGACATAAAATACTACACATTGAGAGTGGGAGGATTTTTGAAAGTCCGCAGCTTCTATCTTCTGACATGCATCAGAAGTTTTCCCCTGACTCCAAATGGGAGCAGAGTTAGACCAGCGCAGTCTTCCTTTTACAGCTAAGTCCCTGCAGTCACACATTTGCAAATCATTCTTAACTGTAGATATTTATGCTGCAAACATCTCTTCTTTTATCAATAAACACCTTTTAAAGCCAAGCCTTTGCGATGTAACAAACATGAATTGATTCAACAAGCATCTTTTAGGTATTTGTTGAAGAGTCAAAAATATGAACGTTCAGTTAAGAAACTTTATCTTTGGGAGCAGTCATTTGCCATAATTTTCCTTCTCTCTACTCACATGTGTTAGCAGAGCTGCACAATTTTATGTCTTACATAATACAGACTGGATAATTACCAAGTGTCCCATATGTTGCAGGTCATTCCCACGGCTGTTGATGTTTAATCTCGTCTCCTGTTTCTTCACGAGCAGGCACGCTACCAAGTTTCAATGCACATAATATATTGCGTAGAGGAAAAGGATTTCTTTTCAACAATCAAAAAGGGGGGGAAAAAAAGAGAGGAGAAAGATGTTTTGAACTAGCAGAGCAAAACATTTTAATTAAGCTGATTAAAAAAAAAAAAGCACCAAAAATATCAAAATCTCTTACAAGATGGCAAAATTTATCCAGCTCTGAATTTGAGGAGTGGATTCCAGGCTGGAATCTGGAGCAGAGGCAAGAAATGAAATATAAAACAGTACCTGCAGAAGAGAAGCAGATATTTACATGAGATATGATAAAGCAGCCAAGAACCTGATACAGTGACTATTCACAAGGAAAGCATTGCAGGACCATTGATTAGTGATTGACACCTCAGATCCCGAGGTGAAGAATTCCTGAGGCTCCAGAGATGGTCTCGTGTTTGCGGGAAGGTAATGAGAGCATTTTGTGAGCAAAGTGGGTCACGGCTCAGCAGGAGAGGCACATTGTCACATTAAACTATGAAGATGCCTAGCTTCCAAGAGGGTTTTTTTTTTCCTGCTGTTATTTTGTTTAGCCAAGTATAATCTGTATTTTAAGAGTAACAGGATGGTCACAATTTATGGGTCACCCCGTTGTTGTTGTTCTTGCAAGGGCTTTGTGAAAGAGGAAAGTTCTTGTACTGCCTCGCTACAAGCGATGGTGATTTGAATAAGTAAGCTCAATTGTCTGAACAGTATTCTGCAAACGAGCGTTAAAAATTATATCAGAGAGCAAAGCGTGAGTCACACGGAATCACTCAATAAGGAACAGCAAGTTGACTTGCACAGGGTTTGGGTAATGCGGATATCTCCTGAAGTTACGCTGAGCTGCAGCAGCAGTCATGATGGAAACGAGACTCACACAGTAATAAAAATACCCGGTCGTTTCAAGAGAAGTAAGCAGAAAATTTTGAGTGACAAAAAACCAAACCAAACCAAAACTCAGACACATTGTATTTCTGACAGCTAGCGTAAACTCTGCAAAGTCAGCTCAGAAATCACCTGAAATGGTCTGGGGAGCTGTGATGTTTTGCCCGCTATCCCGTCAGGAACAAGAGTCTAATGACAGGAATGATTGAGGCAGGATTTTGACACTTGAGAGTACATAGAGTAGGTGTAGAAGAGATTACAGTTATGCACACAGATGGAAGAAGTAGATCACTGGAGAACAGAAGTGTGACAGTATTAAGACAGATAAAGTAATTTATTTTATAGGAAACGATTATACAGTTGAGAATCATGGGGCTTTTTTTTTTTCCCCATCAGAGTGAAAAGGAGAGAATATCTGATTTTCTTCCACAAGTTCCACAAGATGTGTCATGTGCTTCTGATGGTGTCAAAGAGAAATCAAACGGTTTAGAGAGTGGGCGAACATTTGGATTTCTACCTGATTGACAATGTGCAAGTCAGGGAATTGGCCCAGCATCAATGAGTATCTAATTAATTTTGGCAGTAAATACTGCCAGCATTGCAGGAAAATGGTCATGTAACAGGTTCAGAATTGATACATTGTCCTATATTTAAAAAGTCACTACCAAAATTAATAATTTTATCGTCCTGTCCCAGGCTTCCCCAAGTAGAAGCTGGAAAACCTAGGTCTAGGAGTGGCTTTTTTTCCAGTGTTTCTCAGGGTTCAATTAATTTAGTGACCAAATATTTAAAAAAAAACCCACAATATGCTGGCAGTTACCCAGATCTCAGTGAGAACTTCCTCCCAGATCTGGCAAAATGGAGTCTTTTTCTCTTAATTACTGGTTTACCTACTGCTTTGCAGCAATGACACCATAAACAGACCAGAAAATATTCTATGTTTGGGTACTAATGTTTCTATCTTTTGCACCGAGTAAAGGCATACATAGAGCAGGATTGATTTCTAACATCCCAATGGTTTGTATTCTGGCATGCTGAGGCCAAATCCTCATAGCCAGCCTGGGAGCTTCACATCAATTAAAAGACCCAATCTGAAATTCCATTAGGTAAGGATGGGAGGAAAAAAAAACCTTTAAGGAGGAGAAGCAGCTTGAGGTAGCTCAAAATTATTTCAGAAATTAATTGACTCTGAAGTCAATGGCAATGCTATTTAGGCACCCAGTAAGCAATGATTTATTTTATAAATTAAGAGCTCTAAGTGATGTTAAAAGTGGAGAGCAGAATATTGGCACAGAATATATGGCTTTTTCCTGCTAATCTTCCATAGCATTATCTGTAAGACACATGCAGACAATAGAGAGGTATCAGAGCCTCCCAAAGTCTTTTGTATATTCTTCCTCCACACATCAGAGGTAGAGGCATTAAGAGTTGAATAAATCATCAAAAGAAATGTACATGCCTAATTTCTCTTTGTTTCGGTAGCCTACATGTTTTCTGAGGATCCAAGTCCAGAGACACCAGATGGTTGTTGCTCTCAGATATTTAGGCACCTACACATGCAAAGAGGTGCCCGGCAGTGTTTTCAAGCATGTCCACACAATTCTTTTTTAAATAACCATTAAAAATATTGATGCAACATTTTCAGCCTACGAGCTTTTTTTTTTTTTTTTGTAAAATATCAAAGGGAAAAAGACTTCTATGGAATTTTGCCAGTAACTGAAAAGACGCGCACCTCCAGGCTATAGAGCGAGTACCAGACAGGTCTGTGATATTGCACCCAAATGCAATGCTAGACAGGGCAAAGCCATGACAGCAGCTTTAGGCATAACCTGGCACTGAAAGAGTTAAAAACACTAGTTAAAGCCAGATTAAAGCTACAGCCAAATTCCTTTGCATGGCACCGGGCAGTTACTGCTGGCTCTGCACACAAGGCACAAGTGCTCCCAAGGTTCAACAGTCAAACATCTCTCACCCTCCCTGCCCCCCAGGATTCCCCAAAAATGTTTTATGACATAGAAAATACACTCAGGAAGGCTGCTTTTAAGAAAGTCAGCTGAAATTTACCCATTAAACATTCAGCAAATAGTCCTGAATCATTAAAAAAAAAAAAAAAAAAAAGAGAAGACCGAGGCAGCTCGGAGTGGAGAAGAGGAGAAGTGTAAATGCTAAACAAAACTACCCAGATTTATCCTCCTTTTTCTATGAAGGTGGATTTTGTGTTTTCTAATGCCAGCTGGGGCTGGGTTTTATTAACAAGGAATAGGATGTTACTTTGGTTCTTAAGAAGAATATGTGATAGGTTTTGTCCTAAAGACTTTTTTTTTTTTTAAGCTTCCTGACAATTCAGCAAATTAGTTTACAGTGAGATACAAAGGAAGATCGTCTTGGGCAACAATTAGAGAGTTTTAAAATGCAACAAAAAAGTTTCAGGGAAAAAAAATCTCTTAGCTATAATTCATAGTTCTGTCTCCAAGGAAATTAACAGCATTTTATGACTTTGATCTTCTAAAGAATGAGTTTTAAACTTCATTAGTCATTTTTCTTAATTTTAAATATGAGTGCCACGAGAGATAAAGCCTAGAATTTTAAAAGGGACAGTAATTTCTAAATTTGTCAAAATTGCCCTACTGAAGTTCAGTTCAAAAGTTCACTTGAAGACGTTTTATGGCAGACAATCTGTTATAATTAACGAGCATTCGTAATTGATGCCTGGCCTGGTGTAGCCTTTGAAAAGGATCACAACCTTACTCTAAGATCTCAGTGCGGTGATTTCTCTTAATGATCACAACTTCTCTCTCTACTTAAAAATTTAGCAACGGTTTAAACGATAGCAAGAGTTAGAGAATTCCACTATTAACCAAAGTGAAAAACCCTTTAGCTTCCTGTTCACAGAGACCGTGCCAACTGTGCCGATTACAAGGCATGAATTTTAATAACAGTACCGTGCTCTATTTCCCACCAGCACAGGT
Organism: Apaloderma vittatum; assembly: GCF_000703405.1. Taxonomy (NCBI): domain Eukaryota; kingdom Metazoa; phylum Chordata; class Aves; order Trogoniformes; family Trogonidae; genus Apaloderma; species Apaloderma vittatum. Next base: position 36,921 of record NW_009727892.1, on the reverse strand, counting down.
TTGGAACTAATTAAAATACAAGGGGAATTGCGTGTATCTAGGCAAGAAACGTGGCTGAGCACCATCACCTTCCTGCACCATCTCAAAGAGAAACAGCACTTGATAACACTTCATTCCTTTGCAAAGTTAAAAGTCAGGTGAAGCTTTATTTTACTAAGGTGGGCATTTGTTGCAAGTATTTCAAGGGGCTGAGATTTGAGGTACTTCCGTTTGCTTTATGTTTCATGCCATTTTCCTTTTATGAGCACATGTGAAGAAGATAATATTGTTATCCTAAGTGATACTGTTTTTCAAGCTTTTCAAATTTATTTCCATGAATTTATGGCAACAAAATTAAAACCATGAAAGAGCAATGAAATTAAAACCATGAAAGAAGCAATAAGATTTTAGGTTGTTAAAATAAGCCTTGTTGCGTGCTGACGGATTTTCTTTCTAAATGTATTCACGAAGAGTAACTTTCAGACCATCCTTGCTGAGGATTTCACAGCTTCCCGGGGTGGTGGCCAGTGAGCACCAGGATGTCATATCCTCACAGATGAGCCACCACCTTGTCGTGGAGAACCTCTCCAAGGCTTCCCACTGCAAGAGCTCTTCCAGCATGGAGCAGTCCCATCCCATCTGGCAACCGTGGGCACCCACCTTGCCTTTAATAATAGTTACAGCCTTAAGCAATGAGAGTTAAAGACATCGAGGCATCAAGGACTTAGAAGGTAAAGCTATGCTAACAGGAGAACCAAGAAGATGAGTAAGAGTGGTTTCCCCTCCAGTAGATGATGCTGGCCTGTCTTGCTGCTCACAGATCTCTTTTCCCATCTCTGCCTGGCAGCTGGGCTTTCCCTTTCCTTTTGGCTTACACAACCAACATAAAGCAAACCTTGCTGCCCATAACTCGACCAGCATCCTCCCACCAAAACAAGGAGAGGGTTATGGGGAGCCTTAGAAATGTGAAAGATGAGGAAAATTAACTGATTTCATCTGATTCAGGGCTGGGTCACTTATATAATTATATGAAGCCTAAATATGTAGAGTTGATAATACATACCAGGTCCTTCCCTGGGATTCAGACTCCAGCATAAAGCAAGGAATAAATAGACGTAGAAATCAGACGTACAGGTCTAGGAGCCCCTTCCCCCCCCTTTTTGGGGTGAAAATGTTGCGTGAGCAGTGGCAGTCTTTCAGACCAGCTCCACTGCAGGAATTGAAACAGGAACTTTGCCCTTTCCTTGTACATCTGCAGGTGGTTTTGGAGAGCAGAAAAAAAGGGAAGAGGCTGTTTTTCCCGATGCAATGTTTGATTCCCCAAAGTTAAAAAAAAAATTCTTTTGTTCCACCATCCTACAAGTTACTTACTTCAGATTGGGAGACAAAAGTTCAGGTGATGGAAACCTCAGCTCTGCTGAGGACTGACCATCCCCTGTCGTGGGCAGGCCACCTGCACCCAGAGATGCTCTGTGTGTTCTGCAGAGAGTTTCCATCTTAATGCCAAACAGACCTTTGAGTTACAAAGAAGGAGCAATGTGATTTGTTGAGTCAGGCTGTCATGAATGACAAATTAGAAATTATAAAATGGTTTTGCTTTATTAAGCAGCGCACAAACAACTAAATTCCCCGGCCTGCTGAGGAACACTGTGTTCAATTTTCCTTTAATTTTTTTTTTTGCTGTCATAGCTGGAAATGTGCCTTAAAGTGGTAGCCAGCCTCACTGAAAGTCTAGTACTTCCCAAAATAAAGTTCATCTCAACTTCCAAAGTTTAGGTTCAGTCTGAGAAGGGAAATGTGCTGCTCTATAACCTGATCTGCTGTTCCTATCACCGAGGGACCCATTTACGTGATCACTGTTTCTCTGCAAGCAGGCTGAGCTCACACCCAGACCAATAATTAATAACCAACTTTGAGCAGCACATTTGCTTTATTAACTTGCATGAGCAGGGAAGCACACCTGCAGCAAACCCCAAGGCTGCTCGAAGGCGAGGATTGCCTTGCAGGCGCAGAGATGCTCTCTTAGAGCAATGGGACAAGGGTTTAACTTTCCAGAGGGCTTCGATACCTCTTAAGATTTCAGCTCCCTCTCTCGTCCTGTTTTAGATGCTTCTTTAGTCTTTTCTACAACACCAGAGTGGTGCCACCTCCAGTAATTAATCCTCTGGACCCCTGAGGGGTAAGGAAGGATTACCAAGTCTGTTTTTCAATGCAGGAAGGGAACCCAGACACCTTAATGCACAGAACCTGATCACAGAGATATCCAGAACTGGCATGCATGCAGGGAGGCAGAATCTTACATATAGATGTCTAGGGGATCACTTAGGTTTAACCACCGCTTAGGTTTAACCCACCCTCATTACTTGGTGTTGACTCCTCTCAAAATTTACAATCGATATGAGGGACCTTAAAAAAGCAAAGCAAAAATATCAATAGAGAAGAAAGAGGAATCGTGTCTACCTAACCTCTCATCTGCAGTCTGATAGACCATGCCCAGACCCCTGCAAGAAAGGTGAAAAAATTCCCGACATCAGGCAGGTGAGTCATACAAGCAAGAATCCATGAACAAAGACAGGATCCACTAATAAAAGAACCCTGCGATGATCTGTGAAGCTTCCCCAACGATCCTTGTCTTACCCCAAACACCTAATGCTGGCAAAATAAAGGTAGGGAGAAGCAGGACAATGCCAGAGGAAGAGGATTTCTAGCTGAGAGTTTAACTCTTGAATGATAATGGGGACCTCCTATATCCTCCTGATCTGAATTACCTACAATGAAGCTAATACTACAGATAAATGTGAAGTTTTACAGCATACCAGAGGAACAGGAAGGAGAAGGGTTATATATACAGGTGGGATGTGCTTTGTGCAGCAGCCTGGAGAAAGATATTTTATTCCCTTTGAGACATTAATAGGAGAGAGGTGAAAAGCACTGTTACGCCAGATCTGCTTCTGATCCCCAGAGAGCATGTCCAGGACAGGACAGACATTGCCTTTTGTTCATATTGGAGGTTGGCAAGAAATTGCTAGTGCCAAAAGCAAAACGTATGCAGAACTAAAACCTCGCAGGGAGTTGTAATGCTTCATCCCTTCTTTTCTCAACTAAAATTCAACCCCCTATCCCTATGTCCACCTGAGCAGTGGCGAAGCTTACCTGGATGGCAGGAGGGGCAGGATGCTTATTCCCCGTCCTCTGCTGGGGGATGCCTTGGTGAATCATGACGCACCTCACAACCTGGAGAAGAATCAAGGAATCAGATGTAGGCCTGGTAAAATGAACACGAGCTCCCTTTTTCGTAGACTTCTCTGGAAACTATCTGAATGCTTCTGCTTCAGCTGGTGCAAACGCGCCCCGAGAAACCTAATGTTAGAAGTTTGTTTTAAATAGCACACACAAGCTCTTTTGAAACAAAATATTTTCAAGACGTGTCTGCTCTTGGGCCAGTATCTTCAGGCATCCAGGCCCACATTTAAGCACCAAAGGCAGGATCCCCAGATTAGGTGTCTAGTACTTGGTTTTATGTCCCTGCATTAAAAATATAGTCCTTAATACATGATTCTCAGGTACTTGGAAATAAGTATTTTCTTTCAGAGTGATTAAAAAAGGAAATAATCTCCGTGTGTTATTTTTATTTTCTTTCCTTTATATGGTTTTAAGGCTGCTTTTACGCAGCACTGCAACATTACAGCCCGTGATTTGTTGCATTCTGGTCTGTTAATAGAAACATCCCCCTGGCTGCTGTTTACTTCTAAGAGCAGAAGGATTGTAACGCAGATTGCAAATGGTTGCATTACTGAGAAGGATAACATTTCTTTCCACTTTCATTTCCCTCAGTTGATATTTATCATGGTAAGCGTTGCGTAAGCATATAAGCGAGGTCATGCTTTATTTACCAGTCTGGAAACAGGGAAAGGCTCCAGCCTTTCACCACACGGCTGAACCCGGATCATTTCCCACTCGCCAAGATTTGTGTTGTGTTTGGTGGTAGCTTGGCTGAAGGATCATTAAAACAAATATGATCTTCCTGCCAGCCTGGAGAACAGCAGCGGAGTGGTGCTGAGGGTCATTGTCTCTGCTCTCCCTTCTTTCAGCTCTGGACAGTTTGTGTCACTATTTATTTTACACTACGGTACGGCTGGACCAAGCTCAAGCCAGAACTGCCACTGTGGCACCACAGCCATTGATAAACTACTCAGGGCTCCAGGAGGCTCCAACACCTCTGAGACAAAATTTCGTGCTTTTGACTGTACCTAGGAGAAGACATGCCTGTAAGGGAGGGTGAGATAGGAGCAGGTAGAGCCTCTCCAGCCCCAGTGTTGTCCCCTCATGCCATCAAGGTCAATGATGCGGATCCAGCTTCCAAACACACCAGGAAGCTGCAACGGTCAAAGGTTTATGATTGTTAAACCCCAGTCAGTGTCAGAGGCAGTATGTTTGTTCTTGCCAATGCACATTACAAAGCTAATGAACCAAGTCATTAAATGTTGGAAATCTTGGGAGAAGAGGGGGGAGAAAAAAACACAAGAAAACCAGAAATAATAACAACAAAGCTACTAAATAGGAAATAAGTTAATGAGGAAAAATTACAAGGAACTAAAGATTTTAAATGCTCCTCCAAATGGAGGAAAACAAAAGGTTTCAGCTCTCACTGTTGCAGTTTGGGTGGTATTTACAGCAACTCAGCTTTTTGAAGATTAAGCCTGGATACAGTGCTGCAGAAAGCACATCTGATGTACAACCAGGGTTTCTCATCAGTTCCTGTGTCAGCCTCAGTGGCTCTGTGCACTCCCGTGCCTGCAGGGTACTTGTAAAACACCCAGAGGGTTTATTCCAGCCCCAGGTGGTTGGACCACGACCATTAGCAACTGTCCTCAACCCAGAGCACTGGAGCCAGATGAGCTGCTGTAGCTTCGGGGCAGAAATAAAGTTTTCCAAGAATGAGAGATAACATTTTATAGGATTAAAAGGGGAGAAGAAAGATTATGAGTCTGGATCTGCAACCGTGTACAACTGCACGTGAACAGGGGTGGAAGAGGCGGCTCGGAGGGGTGACCCTGTGTTTGCAGGGAAGAGACCTGACAGCCACGTGAGGTCGTATGAAGACAATGACCTGGAAAAGCAAGCAGCCCATTTGTCCTGTCCCAGCAGTGGGTGACTGTCTCATCCTCCTTGGGGACACCTGCGATGGCTCAGAGGAATGGTTCCCACCAGCTTGAGAGAGGGAGGTGGAAGATGACCATGTGGCCACCAAGGAGCCATCATGGCAGAGCCCTTCTTTCTCCACCTCTGCCCAGTTTGATCCTGAGCCAAAGCCACATTTCTGTGCAGGGAGAAAAGGCACGCACAGCCACGACATTCACAAGCACCTTTTGCAGTGTTTTTTCCTCCCTCTTCCAGAATTAGCAACATTTGCAGAGAAGCTGTTTATAATAAACTTTTTGCTAAAGTATGTGAAACATTAGGACTGTCCACGCTATTTATAGGACTCAGGCCTCAGATGCCTTCCTGCTTTTCCTACAGGCTAATAAAACCAATAAAGTAAATAAATACAAAAGGATGCAAAGTGTGGTTAAACTCAGAAACAGTTCAGGGAGGAGAGAGCTGAAGATGGGATGGTCCTGGGAAGACATCCAGCATTCCAGACATCCATGTTGTGCAGCTGTTCACAAATTCTCCAATTTCAAGGAGACATGGGTAGGTAAAAGAGTTGCAAACTATATTAGCCTTTGTATGACTGTTGATTTTTCCAACCCCCATACTGGCTGCCTGCCTCCGTGTCCTGTTCTTTGAACCCGCGCAGAGTAAATAGATGTAGCTACCATGGCTCCGTGGGCAGGAGATGTGTCCCCAGGAGGAGCGTTAGGTACAGGCAGGGAAAGACCCCCCCAGACATCCTAGAGAGCAGCATGTGGAAAGGTCCCCTCACCTGGGCTGAAAAACACAGAAGAAAAAGGAATGGAACAAAAGAAAAAAATCAGAAAAACCCTAGAGGAGATCTTGTGAATTCGAAAGGTCTCCAAGACTTGGAGGTAAACAGACAGGTAGTGGCTTTTCTGAGGACAGATGCAGAAGGATGCCAACAGGGATGTGACAGCCTTCAACTGCCCCAGCAGAGCTGCTGGAGGCACAAGGGCTTTAACTGGAGCACCTGGAGCTTGGCGGGAGACCAGGAACATGATGACCAGGGCGTCGGAAGGCATTGTCCTTTAGCAGAAACTTTATTTAAATTTAACTGACCACAGGATTTCTCCTGCCTTCATTTGCCCTCTCCCAACAGAAACATTCATTATGCCAAGTGAAACCTGTAAGCACCCGGGACCATGAGCTGCAGTATCTCATCATAAGCAGCTTTAGCATTTGCTTGGATCAGCACCCTGGGACTGGAGTAGGTGTTTCACCCTCTCCTCTGCCCACTTACCAGGTGCCCCTCTCTTCCTTGCTCCTCTTGCCCCCTGCCCTTTTTTCAAGTTGCAATGCGTTAAAATAAAAGCATTAACGGCGCTTATCTGATGCATGGGAGCAAGAGATTGCGAGAGGGAGCTGGCAAGCAGCCAGCAGCTAATAGCGGCGTCAAAGCAATTTGATTTAAAAAAAAAAAAAGGGAAGAAAAAAATTATCATGCTAATTGTTGGGCTGGAGAGGGTGCTGGGTACCACATAGAAGGAAAAAAAAAAAAAGGCATTTCTAATTACTCTAGATTTTGACAATAAAAGTCTAAAGAAGAAGGAAAGGTTTTGATGCAATTTTCTTCTTTTTGTCCCATTCTCTGCTAACCCTCCCCCCAGCTCAAAATCTCTACCCAGAGCCTCAGGCACTCACGGGGATTTATCGGAAGATCTCTTCCTTTTTAGCATCGTGTCACTGCCAGATGCACCACGGGCTGCAGGGCTGGTCGGCACCACCACGCAGTTCTCCCCTTCCCACGGCAGCGAGTGACGCTGTCTGTCGGGGAGGGGGGGGGTGTGAAAAAAAAAGTCATGTTTGACAGAACCCTGCACAGTCCCACCTCACAGCTGGGCTGAGCTGAGGACAGCGAGGAGGTTTCCAAAGAACTGACCCCCCCCCCTACATACACACCTCTCATTCCTAGGGAGGCTTTGCTGGTGTTTCTTTTTTAAACTAAAACGACATTGGTCAATTTTCATTTTGTTGGGTTTTTCTTAAATTTATTTTTCTCGAAGCAATCGAAAGGAATGCCTGGAAAGCTCAAGCAGCAAGCTCAGCCTCTTAACATTGGCTCCACAGCGTGCCGTTAACTGGGATTAAGAAAGTCAACTAATGCTTCACAGCCCCAGGATTTCAGCAGCACGGAGCCTCCCGAGGCAGAGAAACACTACGGCACATCCAGCAGGATCTCAAAGCAGCAGCCGCCTCTCAGGGGTAGGTGCCATTTAACCCCGGATTTGTGCACATCCCACTTCGGAAAATCAGCTGGAAATCCACTGTGCCTTCCCTTCACGGACAGTGAGAGCTGCCAGCCAGAGCCTGGGCTCTTCTCTGCACCGGAGCCGTGGCAGGGAGATCCTTTTCCCACGCGGGTGGAGCAGGGCTCCCAGCAGATTCCCGGAGCTCGCAGCCCGTCCCGGCTGACCAGCAGATGATCCAGAGCATTTCTCCAAACGAGGTGTGCTGGGAGAACGTGGGCCAGGACACGAGGTACCTGTCTCGTTTTTGATTACTGTTTGTGGATGAATGCTGTTAAATACGAGCCAAGAAGATTTAAAAGAGTCACTTAGCCATGAGAGTGAATTAATTTGCTTTTAGACAAGATGTAGCTGGTTTCCAGCCTTTTACAAATGGGAACATTATTTCTTTCCTATGCCAAAGACTGACTGTGTTCGCTCTCCTGCTTTACTTCTGCCGTGGAGGGAATTTAAGCAAGAACATGTATAGTGAATTGCTGAATTCAACCAGTGCCACTGAAGCTCACCTAATCATTCAGACCAACACGCCCTACCTGAGTGGCACACCGAGACCTGTGAGCTCCTCAGCTTTTTACATGTCGACAGCCAGGGTGTTAAAAGAAGGGGAAATAAATAAGCCAGACCTGGTGACTTACATAATTCTCTTTTTCTTTCTGCTCTTGACTGTGACACTCATTGTGCTCTTCATAAACTGCCAGCTGAAAAATTCTTTTTTTGCTACTCTTCCTTACGACAGATCGCTCAGAGAAGCGAGGAGCCCGTGGAGGACACAAGCTGTGTGACACTAGAGAGAAACTGTGTCTCACACCAGCAGCAGGCACCAGAAACCCTGTGCAATAAGGCGTTACTGCCATGTGTCAGTGAACGGATGCGACCCTCGTTAGAGTAATAGGCTGCACCGCAGGCAAAGGTTGCTGAACAGTGTGCTGTACGCAGATCGGGATAGCTGTAAATAAAAAACTCTGTCATGAACTAAAAAGAGAATGCTTTGGCAAATTCATGCCGTTTTGTGCAAAAAAAGATTGACCCATGATTCCACATTACGCTCTATATGTATGCAAATGTCATCATCCACCCATTCAGTGTCCATACAAGGCTATTTGCATTAACAAACAGCTCTGATTTGGGCATCTGGTGAAGCTTGTTACCGGTGTTTATGAAACCATAGGATCAAATGTAAAAACATACAGTCTATTTACCTAATGGCTCCACGCTGAGGATAGGAGTTTACTTTCCAGACCCGTTTCTCTCAATTGCTGCTGAAACTGCGTGTTAATGCAGGACTCCTGCCAGGCAGGAGGAGGAAACAAAAAAAATGTTTATTTAGGCTTTTGATTGTGATTCTGTTAAGGGTGTTTTTGATGTTTCATTGCATCATTGATCAGGTTTTAAGTTACCAGTTACGTAAAACACTAAATAGTTTAAGGAATTTGTTTTCAACTTCTGTAAGCTACAAAGGAAATTATTCGCCACGGCATGAAACTAAAATAATCAGGATAGGGAGAAGAGGAGAAAATAAATATCATTAACAGTACGAGAACTAACAAAAGGGGAGAGCAGAGTGCTCTGAGTTCAGTACACAAAGCAGGTAACTTCTGAAAGCCATAAAACACAGGTTTATAGGAATAGTTGCTTTAAGGCACAATATATCTCCACTCCTTGCTCTTTTAGTATAAAGCTAGCACAATGAGAAGCATGCTTTATCAATACGGCCACAGCTCGATTCATCATTGATCACTGGCAAAACCCACCATTTTAAATTATTAGCTGCCTGGTTTTGCTCTAAAAGCTTCTGCTTAACCTTGTTAGCTGACATGCGGTTTCAGAGATGCTGATTTCTAGCAAAGTTGAAGTTACAGCACAATTCCAAATCAAGCTGCACGAACCTCCGAGCAACGTTTGTATTTTCCACAAACAGTGGGCAAAGGGCTTTTTTGCATTTTTTGACCCCAGTGGCTCAAAGCACGACTGAATTACAGCTATCCCGAAACAGGGTCCTAAATCCGATTTTAGCTCCAGTTTTTGCTAGTGGATCACCTATGAGAACAATGGGGTTCAAGTGGTGCCGGATGCTGCGCCCCTAAAACTGTTCTTAACATGCAGAGTACAGCAGAGGTGCTGGGTGTATATATGTACATAACTTATTTAATCCAAATAAGAAGCTTTTACAATGCAATTATACATACATACAGGCTTGCACTCAAGCACACAGACAGAACATGTATATACAGGAACCTGTTTGCAAGCTTTTTTTTTTTTTTTACACAGAAGTCGCACAATTGATAACACTTCCATGTCATTGTCTTGGTTACCATGTTTTATTATGCTCAAGTAAATTAAACTACTATATAACAGGCTTGAATATTTTATTCCTCAATAGGTGGCCAATTTTAATCTCCTCTGAACCAAATTTAACTGGTGTAATTCCAAGTAATTATTCCAATGTAGAATGTGAGAATAAATTCACATGTGTTTATCTCAGCCCTTTTTGAATAAATCAAGTTTTATCAAATCAGGCATTTATTATTTATTTTTAAGTAATGACAGCTTGTTCTCAGCTAGCAGCCATAATGAGTTTAGTCTAAGAATTTCTGCTGGCAAAAGCGTCAGAACCTGATAAAGCACTTGTTGCATTGTACCCTGCTGTATTTTATTTAAATGTTCGAGAATAATCCCAGAATAATTCTATTTTTTTCCACAGCCTGATAGTTGGGTGTAACACCCCAGAAGAACCTGTCATGCTTAGAGTGCTGGCTGATTTAACGGGAAAGCTTTGATGCATGCCCTGTGCTGCTCACATCAATACCCAGAATCATTTCTCACTGCAGAAGAAAGTTCGATTAATGACATTTCAACCAATGTATGAAACACAGGTACAGAAAACGTCTGATATATTCTCTCTCACCAGGTCCCAAATCCAAGCCGATCATAATAAAATCCACTTCCCAACTCCAGGGATGCTGGAGAGGGACATGCAACTGGTTTATTTGGTGCAGGGTCCCAAATGTATACTCCATCCCTCCCCTTCTCTGGTCACACTCACCCTCCTGGCACAAAGGCACCATTTCCCCGTGACTATACAGCAAAGTTCACTTTTTTAAGGTGCCTTTCAAGCAAAAAAAAGAAAACCCAAGCAAATCCAAAATAAAAGCCTCTCTACGCCCGCAGCTCTGACGGCTTCTCTTCAAGGCTGCCGGGAGGTCGATACGTCAAACCGCAAAGGACGAGTGAAACACCAGAAATCTGGGACATGATACTGTGAGGAGCGTGGTGGCCCCAGCTCAGAGAAGCTCTTAATTAGATGCTTTGCTTTCAAAAGATGAGTAGCTCCTATAATGCTTTGGAGAGCATCCGTACACTTAAAATACACGGCTGCCTGCTCTGCTGAATCAGGACCTGCAGGTTCGAGGAGGTTTTAACTCCTCTTCTTCTGGGCCACGGAAAGAACTCATCACTTACCCCTGGAAGCAGCAAGATCTCTCACATCTCACGGCACCCTTCCCACAGATCACTATTATTGTTATATTTTGGTCTAACTGTTATATTGAGACTAAGCTCTTAGTCCGCAGATGGTTTTGAACCCAGGTGCCCGAGCTGTTGGTACCGAGTAACCCACGAGGAGCTGCCAACGCGATGCTCCTCCGCAAGACCACCCCAAAACCAGGAGCCCACTCATCCCATTGCTCTGCCTGGGTTTGTTAACATTTTGGGAACCCAGGAGGGCCCATCTTTCTTCTCCCATTTCCTACCTGTAGGTGGGCTGTGGTGAGCTATTCTGTGGGCATTCGCCCTCCGGCATTTCCCTTTTCCCCAAGCACAGACCAGGAGCTGAGCGTTCTCGACACTCCAGGCCACTCAGCTATCATGACCGATGCCCGGTAAGGACTCATCCGTAGGACTCACAAGTCTGTCAAACTACACAGCAAGGCAAAAGGCAAAGAACAAATCCCCAAAGTTAAATATTTCATGTCTCTTTGGGATGCCTTAGGCTGGTAAATACCCCGGTGTCGCACAGCAAAGAGGAAAGCAAAGTTGTGTTGCGTCATCATGCTCTCCAAACCAGCATCAAACCACCGGAGCCACAGCAATTTGCAACTGCACTTGCTCTAATGAGTTTTCTTCTAGTGGCATCTTCAAAAGACATTGAAAGCCTTTATCCCAGGACACCACTTCAAAACAGGAATCACCAAGACAAAAGGCTCCTCCACAACTCAGCTTCCATAAAGAAAAGAAAGAGAAAAGGCTGGGGACTTACATAAAGCCGTTAGCAAGTGCTAACAAGAGCAAGAGCTTAGCTACACTCTTGATTTTTTTCTGTCCTTCCAAATTTACAAAGATTTTTTTTTGACAATTCAGTAGGCTTATTTCTGAACAGAAGTTTAAATTTCCTTTTCTTTTGCAAAACTTAAGACTGAAAAATGAGATTTCGCATTAATCTGCTGACATGTATAAAAACTACCAACCATTTTCTCTTTATATTAGACTTTTACCTTCTTGGCTGCCCGACGTTGTCGATAGCAGGTAGAGGCACCTACAGCACTTCCACGCTCCTGTCGTTGTTTCTGCAACCACCACTCACACCAGAGCAGCCGAGCCTCTGGTAATTTAGAGCAACCCTTTGATGAGAGCCAAAACCAACTCGTACCTTGAGCAGGAGGCTCTGGTCACAACCAGCAACACAGTTGCCTCGACCACCCTCTGGACGTGTTGCCTTCATCCCGCTTCTCTTCCCTCCAGCGCAGCCCCAGCCAGCACCATTCAAGCAGCAATGTAGAGTTAACAAATTAAACAGAACTGATTGACCTACTTTGCAGCTGTAGCTGGTCTGGCTTGTTAGGGGTTTCCCCAGTTACATATATTCAAGGGAAATGTTGAGGCTAGCACAGCAAAAATTCTGGATAAAAGAGAATTTAACATGTGCTTCTCATATTATTTTCTGCAGCTCCGCGTCTTCATTTCTCGCACTGAAGTGAATATTTTTAGTGTTCTTCAGAGCACCTTCAGTGGAGACACTCACACAGAACTGCTCGCCGCGGAACTGCCCAATAGCAACCACTTCTTCTAGATTAGGAGCGACGGTCGTGCTCAGAGAACGGGATGCTGTTCTGGTGCTGGCTTCTTGCCACCCTTGGAAGAGCAGATGGTTATCAATCCAACATGAACTCCAGGCAGTACTGAAAAAAAGAAAAAAGTCTTGCCTGGCGAGGTATCTGCTTGGATGGATTTCCTGCCTCCAGATTTTTGGTATCAACTTTTAGACCTTTTTATTTTTTGGGTCATTTCAGTGTTATATGTTGTGAACAGCTGCAATGTTTTGCTTTTAAATGGACCCCCACATGCCCTACAGCCTCATTTCTCAGCTGAGGAAACTATGGTCTCAGACTTACATTTATAAACAGAGAACAAGAGGATTAAACAATCCCAAGCCAAACCTACACCACTGGGTTTGCACTCAACCACAACTAAAAAATGTTGCACAAAGAAATGTTTGTACAGCACACTTGAACACATGGCCCTGTAAGGCAGTTAACAAGAGCAATATATTCTAAAAGAATTTGATGCAAACTGCCTGGAAACTGCAGAACACTGGAGCACCTTTCACACAGGTATTGTACGTGTTTGTGCTCAGGCTAAAATGTCTTTTTCATTAAGGCTTGTTCCCTCTTTTTCACATGAATATGCCCCAGGACTCAAATCAGTCAGATGACTCTTATTTGGAATCTTGAAGTCTAACCCTTTAACTGTGCTGAAAGTTGGAGACCTCTCAGGATGGTTTTAGAGGAAAATACTGCTCAATATAGAAACACAGGGCAGAGAAAAAGCCAGACTGTTTTAACGTATCTGCAACAAACAGCGCAGAACTCAAGGCGTGAGATGCCATCTCCCCAGCGTGTCTGCAAACCTGGGCACAAAGTCCCCTTCACCCGGTGACAAGACAACACCCACAGGAGGTTAAAGGAACAGACTCTATAGCTTGTGTACGCTTCATTTTCCAGTCCAGGTAAGCTACATTCCAGCATGCAGCTTTCTTTGGCTTTGCTAGCGAATCTACAAGTGATTGGAGTGAGAATTCACACTATGGAGCTAGATACCACTTTTACTGCACCTGTATGATAAAAACCACACAGAGCGGCAATTTCTTACTTCAAAGTTTACACGCAGATATCCAGAATTAGGGGGAGTCATTATTTCTCTTCCACGTTCTGTTTCAGCACTCAATGGACCAACAGCTGAGTACAAAAAGCTAATCAGCGTAAGTCAACTCTCTTGCCAGTGCTAATTGAGCATGAGGATGATGCAATATCTAAAACCATTAACTTTAACCGAGTGGCTGACATTCACAGGTATTCTGAGAGTTTTTACAAATGCCTCAGTGCACACAGAGGAAGATGGCTTGCTCTGCCTCCTAAGAAGATTAACAGTGCTTAAGAATTCAAGGGAAACTACAGCCGGTATCACTGAGTATAGTCCAACAATTTTACGCTAGTAGGGTCTGGAAAACACAAGCTAAATCACACAGGCAAAAATACTGAATCCGGCAAGTTAAATGGAATCAGCATTCCTGTGATACCAAGCACTTAGATAGGGAAAACTGTTTGGAAAAGCCTCATACAGAGCACTGACTTGGTACTCCCATCGCCAATGTCCTCCAACCAGAACATCTCTAGTAAAAGTAATTTCCCAAATTCTCCTTTTGTCTGTAGGAGCAGGATTTCTTGGGATGGTGTCAGAGCAGGTACAGTCGTTCCCTACAAGGCAGGAAGCACTCCAGGACAAGAAAGGCAGATTTCTCCTCTCACAGCATAGAGGACACCCAACATTTCGTTACTTTAAATGCCAGCGAGGTGTTTGCTTTTTGCGTAGCAGCGAGCAGAAGCAGCCTCTGACTCATTCAACACACACTGCACGCTGGAGCGGGGGTGGAAGAGCTGGGTTTTGCCCAATGCCTTTTTCCTGCAGGAAAAAAACCCACCCAAATCTAAACCAAAAAACCCCAACCAACCAACCAACATAACCCACAAAAACCAACCCAACAAACATAAATTGCTCGGGTTACGCTGGCTAGCTACTAACAGAGAAGTAACTATCAACCGTGACTATACTAACTACCCAAAGAGAGGCTAATAAGGTTAACAAAACCACTTCTACAATATTTTAAACAACCAAGATTATTTTTTTTTTACTTATATAAAAAAATGTTAATACAAGTCCATATAGAGTTTCTGGAAAGCCAACAGGCCTCTGCAACACTTGAGATGTTGCTCACTTACAAATCAGACTGTATCATCTAGGTAACGTGATCACAATGAATTCTCCAGGAACTTTACGTGCCAATCATTGTTTTGGAAGCAAAAACATGAGGTTTCAGGAGATATAAAGAAATTGCTACCTGAGTGATTAGCTCTTCCTTAGTGTAGTGCAGTGGCACACTCAGAGGAAAAAAAACAACAACAAACTATTATTAAGACAGGAGTACTTGATGGAGTTTTGCTGCAAGGGGGCAGCCTGCTAGCCAAATGAAACCCCAAGGCAGGAAGCACAGATAAGATAAAGTATCAACACTCCTGTTTCAGTTTTATACTAATTTGTCCTTTGTCTCTGTGGAATTGGGGTTCAGTATTTTTGTCCTCACCCTGCCCAAAAGAGGTTTCTTTTAATTTGTGCACACCACCAATTGCTATTTCAACCTCTATTTCTGTAGTACGTTGGTAAACAAGAGAAAAGCCTTCTTTCCCCTCAGTAAGGCTAACCGACAGCAAAAGAACAGCTCACTAAACTTCTCCCAAATTTCCATTTTATTGGAACAATATCTGAGTTATGAGATATTCGAGCAGCCTTCATCTCAATGAAAAGGCTATCGGTCATCAGCATAAAGCTCTACACATCCAGGCGTGACGACAGTTGTTTAAAAACATCATGGTCAGCCTCAATGTTCAAAAAACACCCAACCAACCATCCCCAACACCGTCATCAGAGCACTGCTGAAGTCTTACAGATACACTTTTTTTTTTTTTTGCACTATTGACTTACAGATTTTTATAAACACCAACAAACAGACACCGTTTTGGCTGGCCGCATTCTACAACGAGAAAAAAGAACTCTTAAGTTAATGAAATGATTTAGTCTCTGCTTTCGAGAGCACTGCAGCTTTTGAATTACCAAAAAGCTTTAGAAAATCTCTCTAAAATTATAAGATCACATTTGTACAAGGAGGAACACGTGCATGGTAAGGCATCAGCATCAAGAGTTACAAGAACTCCTAAATCAACCCTTGTTAAACAAGTATTTGCGACAAACTGAGTTACAGATAAAGGAAACCCAGAAAATCCGTGGGGTTTTTTTGTTTTGTTTATTGAAATATGAGCAGCAGTATGCAAAAAATATCTTTAAAAACATAACATAGCAAAACCTAATCATTTTAAAATTAACAAAATAAAAAGATGTTTAGAGTTAAATGAAAAAACTCATTGCTAGAACTGTGTTTCCTACAATGTAAACAAAAGCATAAAGGTTATGCTTGCAACAAACACAGAAGCAGTTTATGGAGCAGCACAATAAAGCAACATTATGTTGTAATCTGATAGTTTGGTCTATTGATTTGAATTCAGAATGGGTTACCTTCCTAAACAGAAATTTTGGAATTACAAAAAAATAATAATAAAAATTAGTCACATATTTGTCTTTTGGTGTGTTTTTTTGGTTTGGTTTTGTTTTTCCCTAAAAAACCATCACCGGCAACACTTTGGGCAACTAAAACAAAAACCTGAAAAAAATTATTTCAAACCAAGACGGGAAGCCTTACACATTTTAATTAACATTTTAATCTTCCAGACATACACTGGAAGAGTATCTCCCAAAAATGGACAATTTTCACATTGTAATATTGTAGGAGAAAGAAAAAAAAAAAAATCATAGCTTCAAACAAACTCCAAAGTAACTCCAGCATTTGAAGCAACTCAACACCAAATCATACCACGTGGGCTGTTTCATCGTTCTTTTGACTCGTGGGCTGTTCTGTTAGATTTGTCTCCCTTCGGTCAGTCACATGAGAAATTTTCATTTTGGTCCTATAGATACTATAGCCCAATGTCAATCTTGCGCGTACAACTACTTCATGCTTCACACCATTAAACGACTGTAACACTTAGGTAAGGCACTGGATTGACTGAAGTCCTCTCCCGAGGAATACCCAAGCTACCGTATCTTACTGACTAGAAAAGCAAACCCAGAAAGAACTTCAATACATGCCTGCTCTAGGCTCTCTGCTGGCATTGCCAAAGCTGTTGGTTAATGTTGTGGTTGGTGCAAAGTAGAAAGATGCTCAAGAAGAAGAAAGACTTACACTACAAAAAAAGCCAGAACAGTTTTCACAGAAGAATAACATTCAGTCTAAGCTGGGCTACGCTGGAAAGGCTCCACCTTCCACTACCGTGCTACTGGCTGATTCAATTTCTCCATCCTTCCATCTAGACCACAAAGTGATTTATACACAAGCATGCTGCAGCACAAGCAGCCCTCTCTGCTACCTACCTGAAACCTCATCAGGGTCAAACAGCTCTCTAGCGAACCCATCTGTGCACCGATATCTGAATTTTGTATCTGCACCACAGATGGACCAAGCGTGATCAGGAACGCCATGAACCAGCAGCGTACAGAATTTGCTAACTAGAAAACTTTCAAAAAACGTCCTACTCAACACTAAAGTAGAACACAGACAAATCTCACCGGGTCTGCTCCTGCAGGGGGGTACTGCACTGGGTCTACCCTGGCAAAAATCAGAACAAGGACATCACCAGCACCGCATATGTTACGGTTCAAGAATATGTACACAAGCATAAAAAAGCCAGAGTACTTTAGTACTTAATGATAGCATCAGAAGTGGGTTAACTGGATATTATTGCAGAAATTATGGTTCAGTGCATGGGTAGCCAACCTAACCACAATACTAGCACCAAGCACCAGCTCTGGCTTGTGAACACCCACTTCAGCACCCATTCTTGAGTCATTTAGTTGGCTGCACCTAAACATACAAGTAAACAGAGATGAAGCCAGGTGAAAACCATTTTGGAGAAAGTAAAATCTTGTACCTACAACTGAGACCTTTCCTTAATTCCATGTGCTGTGACATTCATTATAAAAGCTAGTTAAGAAAAAAAACAAAATCAACTTAATCCTGTAGTGTCAAATATACATATTCAGCAACTCAACAAAAGTCAGGCCCGGGGAGAAGAAAATAGAAACCTGTGGCCCAATGACTTTGCATCTTTCTTGATCGAAAGAACCATCTGTGGGTTGCAGTTCAAAGAATGAAAGAGAAGACCTCAAAGGTGAGCGGCATCTAATGTTATTCTCCTTCTCCTGAAGATGCACTTGCTTGTTTTTTAAACACACTTGAGAAATTGCTTTAAAAAAAAGCCTCAAAACCAAACAAAAAACCCCGAAACACCAAGTAATACAGAAATTTCTGTACAAGAGAACATTAGGGTTCTGCAGAAGTGTTACAGTTTATTCCTTTAAGGCATTTAATAAGAAACATTTTAATGACACGTAAACAATTTCATTCCTTTAAGATCGTTTGTTACTTAGGTACCATAGGATGCATGATTTCCACATTTGAGCAGAAACTGTCATTCAAAAGAAGACACAAGAACTTGTGTAAAGCAATCAATGTCTCACGGTTGCAGCAATTAACCGCAACACATCTTTCAACATGCATTTGCATTTTAGAGTTTTCAGCCTCTCCCCCAAACACTGACCCCTTTTCTGAAGAGGTGTCCGGTCAAGAGAAAAAGGAGGGTGAAAAGTTAAAAAATACAACAGGTATTTTTCTGCATGCAAAGAATTTTTGTATATAATTCACTTCTAATTCTCTTAGAATATTTCTTTCAGCCTCCTTTTTTTTATTACTTAAAGGGGAAAAGTACGCATATGCTATTTAACTGATTTATTTTAGTGTTTAGTACAGTGTTTAAATTCTCTACTGAGTAATACAACAGCACAGGCAACAGGATTCCTTTATATGTGAGAGAAATTTCACCATCATATTAATGCAGTCCTTCAATCCCATAAAGCTGCCAGCTACAGTTACGGGTCTTCTGATCGAACCCCGGCCATCAGGGACAGGCTCAAGACCACCGCTTCATGTAGACTACAAAGAAGTGATTACTTTTGGTCATTACCAACAGGTCTGTATTAAATTACATGATCTGGAAGTAAAAGCTTCTGCATTCAGTTACTAATTTGCTAAGCCACTCACAGTCTTTTTAAAGAGACTCAAACTCACACTGAAAGTGAATTAAATACAGTGTAATCACTAATACTGCATAATGTCTACTGAGAGATTAAAAAGGCCTAACAGATCAATTCCAGGCAGGTAAAATAAACAGCTAGAACACCAAAAAGAAAACAAAAAACTTATTCCTTCCAAAAAGTAGTAAGCGCTGCCACTTACAAATAGTAGTGTTTATGTTAAAAATAGAGAAGGGTACCTAAAAAGAAAGAGCCTTGGCAACCAAATCCAAACGGCATGAGTGTAAAACAAAGCAAAACAAGAATTACTACTCCAGAAACGTGCAAGATGTTTACCTTGTATCAATTACTATTTAAAACGGTGGTTAAAAGAGATATTACAATACTGAAGTGGGAAAAGACTAAGAACTGCTATTCTGTATTAATATACAGTGTGTTTATGACAGCATTTTCCAATAGACAACACAAGTGTTTTTACACCACTCCAATATTTGTAATAAGTATATTTCATGTGTACACTTAAAAAATAAAAAAAAATAAAAGTCACATTGCTTGATCTGAGGCAAATTAGCCACAATAAAGTCTAATTTTGCTTGTGACAGATGTCAACCTTAAGATGTTAAACAACTATGCTAAAAATACAGCTTGCAAGCTGGAGCTGCACATGTTCAAACAGTTTCATAAACATTTGAAAAAAAAAAAAATCCCAACCTATGATATGTATTTATTTTCTGAAGTCAGTCTTCATAATTCTTATCCATATAGGACAAAAAAGAAAAAAAATTTCCAGTTAAGACATATGCCTGTTTAAGTTCTAGGGGAAGGAGGGGAAAAGTATTCTGAATTTTTTCAATAGACTTTTTCTCCCTTAGGGCTCAACTGTCACATAAGCATCACAAGAACAAATTGAAATGTAAAACTGATTAACTATACACAATGGAATTGGTCACAAAGGGATTACAAAAAAAAGTTAAACTGTAAGATCCATTCTCCATATAGCTCACAGTATCCACACTGGAAGTTTCTCTAGAATTAGAATAAGTTCGCTAAAATAAGGCTGAAGATAGAATTTCAGCACTATGAGACAGACGAGATGGGATTAAGAGGAGAACCCATTTGCGTAAGTACTTTATCCAGCCACTGAAGGGGCCCATGAAGATGAATTTCTATCCAGCATGGGGTGCTCGTGACATCTTGTCGGTGATATTCAGCTCCCCAGCCCTATAAAAATGAACACAGAGTTATCAATCAAGTTGAGGACCTGCTTGTCTTCCAAAGTAACTGTACTAATGAAAAGCACAAAATCATGTTCTAAGACATTTATGTGAAGGTAAGTCACAATCTAGCGACACTTCTTTTCTAAAGGAAAAAAACCAACCTAAGGTTGGGAAGGAGCGGGAGGGAAGCCGCATTTGGAAGCTTGAATCAAGTCGTGTCTGCAACAGACTGAGCAACTCCAGGAGTTCCTCTGTGGAGCACACTGCTGACTCAGGAATCACTCCTGGCTGTGGCCACATCTGTCTTCTGTTCCTCCCTCCTGCTCCCTATCCTCCACACTCTCCAACTGAGCAGCATTTATCATAATTGACAAAACAAACCGGGCATCTTTTGAACAAGATGCAAAAAAGCCCTGGGAGGGCCAAGTCTAGACCCTGTGCTAAATCTGAAATGGACAGTATCTTGATTAAACAATGCTGAGAGAACACTACTGTGAGAAAAACAGCACAGTCTGACTTCATAAATCGAAATAATGTCTTTTTTTCATAATCTATTTTTTTTAAAATATTAATCTCCTTGAGGGAGTTGCAAGTTTTTCTGCAATCATGCTCCTCTCGCATTCTTTTAGTGGTTGTATAGTTCACTTTGTTCCTCCAGTTTTAGAACATGAGCTTAAATCTCCTACTGTAACTACAATGAGCAATCTGTGCTTTTCCTTCCTTGCATCAATTCCCCTATCACCAAACGAACCATTTTCCGCGTACTTATTGCTGAAGAGAACCACCTCACGTCAGAATACCTTTACTACACTGTTACGGTGCTAATGTAATTACTGCTGAATACTCAAACCCACAATAAATTTATAAGCCCTCAGAATAATTTGTTTACCTTTACAAAACTCATTCGAATGGTGCACATTTTGGTGAGCTCATACACTGCTTCGAATCCGTGGTTGACAGACTGAGCTAAAAGCTGAGCAAACTCCTGATTGTTAAAGATTTTCAGACTGCATCCACTGGGAATCTTGCACACAGTTGTTGGATGAAAGCCGTGGTGGTAGTTGCAGTTCCTGCTCTGTACAAATATGCTGCTATCGCTTAAACACTCAGCATAGACTTCTCCACCTACATAGTAGAGATGAACTCCTTGAAAACAAAGATAAAAAGGTTTCAGATTGTTTTTTTCAAAACACATAGTACTTAATACAACCCCTTCAAAATCAGAGACAAGAAAGTACAGTTTCTGTTTGAGGAGCTTTTCAGAAAAGCTTTTTGTCCACACTGAAACATATTTTCTCATTTCAAAATACAGTAGGTTTAATTATACCTCAGCCACTAGATGTCCTTCTCTCATCACTTACAGAACAGAATGAAAAAACCCTACTTTCACATGTCAACAGTAGTTTCAAGCTGTTTTCCTAGAGAACTTATGTGGATTTTAGAAGTCCAATTATATAAAACCGGTAGCTTCTGCCTACGGCAATTCCAACAGAAACAGAAGTATCCTGGGAGAAGGGGTGGTGACAGACATGAATGAGGCAGTGTATCCATAGTCTGCTGTAATTTTCAGTGTATTTTATCAAGCAAAAGGAGGGGTACGTCCAATTAGTTGCATGACTTAAATACCAGCAGGCTTTACAGACCTTAGGCGAAGCTCTTTGATTTATCCCATCTGCCTGGATTCAGCTACGTACGTAAGTGCTTCCCTGCCATTACGTTCTGAAGCCTATACAGAACCCCAGAATGAGAGATTGCTCTGGGTTGGAAGCGATCTTCAGATCATCTAGCTCCAACAACCCTGCCATGGGAAGGGACACCTCCCACTGGATCAGGCTGCTCAAAGTCTCAACCAGCCTGGCCTTGAACACTGCCAGAGATGAGGTATTTTTGACTATGAGAAATTAGAATTTTTGTCCCATCAAGTTTTGGGTTTTAGTAACACTGAAAATAATATACAAAAGCTGATCCTTTTAGCATCTTAACACAGACTCTCACTGCCACCTCAGTTGAGATACAGGCCTTCCTTCTCCCAGATCTTTACCCCTTCTCCCATCCACCACTGTTACATGGTTGGGCTACAGGTCAGTTTAAGTCTTCCTGGCAATATTAGGATCCGCTGCAGGCTATCCCATGGGTTTGCCAGATGAGACTGTAGCAAGTCAACAGATGCAGGTTAATCTTTCAGACAGCAGCAACTGTCGTGAACATCGCTAGATCCGCTCGGGATGAAGGTAGATGAAGGTTACAGATGAAGGCAGATGAAGGTTACACAGAGGAACCACCAGCTTCAACAACCACAAGCAGGTGTCAGAAAATCCGGGGTGCGCAAGAACGCAGTGTCACAACACAATCCTATTTATTTAAAAAGACAGGGACCGCTGTTTGCCAGCTAACTTCTTCTAGGTAAAGACCTTCCAAGAGATCTCCAAGCTGGCTAATGTAACAGTCTGATAAGAACAAAGATACTTCAAAAATAATCCAAAGCACAATTAGAAGTCACTTATGCTTGCAAGAATTGTGCAATGCTTCTACATAGTTTTAAGTGGCAAAAAAAAAAAAAGGCAAACCCAAAAGCCATAAGTAGTATTTTATCCCAAAACAACTTTAATTGTTCTCAGAACTGTTGCCATAAAGCAAAATTTTAGTTTAGTAATTAGCATTAGAGATGCAGACAATTTAAAGTGCACTGCAGCCAATACTATTCTACAAACACGAGGCCCAATCCCTGTTACACTTCTGACCTGATGCAGAGGCACAAGATTTCTCTGCCAGTGCCATTGAATGGGGTAAGCCAGAAGAAAAGAATCTCAAACCACCCACGCCCCTAAAATCAGTTGGTTCCCTCTATAACATTAAGTTTTGTTGGACAAGAGCATGGCAGAGCCAAGTTTTCAACAGATATTATCACAACGCACGGCCTCTGGATTATCTGTAAAATTTTGCCGCATTTATAGTAGTTTCTAAATAAAAGATTGTTAAGGGACAGGATAGGTCCTAAAGATATATTGCAAACAACAGTGACTCTCATCAAACAAAACTCCAGACCAACTGTACAAAGTGATCTTAGGTGTTAAATGGCATCTAGATAGGTGCAACAGAAAGCAGAGTCCTCTTCTTAGGACTTCCAAAAAAAAAAGAAAAAAAGAAAAGAGATATTCAAAGAAGTAGTACTATGTTTTAAGATAAACCAAGAACATTCCACCAAAGATGAAAACCACGCATCTGTATTCGCTATCAGTCAAACAGTGCGGGAAAACTAGAAGATCTTGCAAAACCTGCTGTCTCCAGGAATCCCTCCCACACACAAACACACCCCATGGATTCACTCAGACAAATGAGCCCTTGCAGTTTTGCATTAGCACTTCAAAGTCCTGCTGCCAACTCATGCAAGATATTTGAACATATTGTAGACACCAGTGTAATACTTTGCATGAACAACAAAATAAAAAAAACACCTTTGATATACCGTAAAGTGGTATGAAGAATTTGATTTAAGAAGCAGATACACCATAGAAGATCAGAAACCCTGCAATGAGTTACTTGGTGCTGAAATACAAAATTCTACATTACAGGCTGTCAATAACCGTAACAAACAAGTCCCTCTGACAATATAGTTTGGTAAAGAAGAGGTAATATTTAGGTTTTTTAAATTAGTGCCAAAGAAAAAAAATTATGCAATTCCTACACTACTCAAAATCAAATCATGTCTAAGTAAGTTGCCTTCCAAAACTGGAGAGGTAGATAATGTATCTATTACTCTTATCAGAGAAGAGTCTTTGTTGCAATACACAGAAATTGAAACAAAAAACAAGGACTTGGCTTCTTAATCATGCGTAACATAACTAAGCTTTACCTTTTCCAATATGTCGTCTGGTGTTCTCAATCGTTGAGTTGCGATTAACGTTTGAGAGTAAACCTAAGCAGAACCTGTTTTTGTTATTGGAGGGATCTGTAAACCCATCTACTAAGACACTCGTAGAAGATGCATGAAAAGCCTCCCCAACGCGATTATTTAATTCGTAATACACAATCGAACACCAGTGTTTGGGTTCTTCATAGGCAACAGGCTGAACATCTGAAAAGAAGCAAAACGACAATACCAGTTTATGTTAAGCGTTAAAATGTTAAATCTAAAACTGTAAAGCATGCCTTTCAAAATACCAACAGGTAAGTAAGAACTGTCCCAATTAAGATCTTAATGGTTTTACTTTCAAGCATTTTAGCTAGTCCATTGATTTTATAATTATGTTCCTATTTTAAGGCTGATATTAAACAAACCCATCCCAAACATACACAACAAAAATATAGATGACCGTGGTATCACAGGAAATGTGATTCTTCTGTCCACTTTAAAAAAAGTTGTCATAATTTCTATTTTGGGACTGCATTTTCAGAGCCTTTGTGCATATACGATTCCAACAGCAGGCAAAGGTAGCAGGAAAGACTAACTCTGAGAAATAAGCTCAACTGTTTACAAGCCATACTACTCACCCCAGGATTAAAAAGCATGAGATGCAAATTAGCAAGGCAAGTTTTATTTCTCAACTCTCTCTGTTACAGCTCCAGCTTGTCCTGAAGGACTGCTTCCACTGATCAACAAGGTTTACTGCACCATTTGAAGTTATTTGTTCAATTTGGTCATGTGTTTTAAGAAGACAAACTTAATTTTACACCATCCTGTACAACTCTTACCTCTGGTAGATATATTTGGCATGATTTGAGGGATCATTGTATTGCTTGTGTCCATAGACTGAGAATTATCCTGCCCCATTTGATCATCAGGGGGCATATACGCAGGAGGTGGAGTATCAGCTATAAACATGAAAAAAGAAGAATAAACCTCAACTCAGAATATTTATTTATTCACTCTACAGTTGTAAACACATAAAAATATTCCCGAATGGGAGATGTTAAAACATTTGGACCCGTTTTCAAAGCAAGCCGAAGACATCCAGCCAGCTGTCTTTACAGTAAACTCCTTCAAAAGTTGGATTCTTACTTATGGGACTAGTAACAAAATTGGACACTTGAGAAAAACTGAGAGGTGCTTTTTTCTTTTTTTTTTTCTTTTAACAACTGCACCCTTGCAGCTGCGCAATGACTGGAGTTCCCACTTTCTGTCACACGAACATCAGCTTTCTTGCCTACCTTCTCTGTATTTGCGTAATGAAGGCCTAAACCAGTTACTCTTCTGCTGCTTCTGTAGGCTGAGTTCATTACAAAAGCGGGGATCTCTGCATTCTTCCACTCAGCACAGCAGTCAGCGCGCCGCCAGGCTATTATCCCCTCTTCTAGAAATTCCCTCTAGAGCCCGTCAATGCACCCATCCCAGTGATCACGGGACTTGAAATCAAGAGGGATACCCCACTGAATAGACAGATCCTCTTTTTCAGGCACTGGGCAGCCAGAAAGAACAGAGATGAGGCCACTGAGCTACTGGAAGAAAATAAATTTTGATCTATTACTTCTAGGCTTTAAAAAACACACCAATAACCAGACGGACACAATAATGCTGCTCACTTTTGCCCCTACTGACTGTTGTTTTTTCTGTTTTAACTCACATCTGTTAAGCTCCTACCAAAAGATTTCCTATATTTTTTCCAGTTAAATATCACATCTTTATTCAGAGAAAGACATCAATAAACCTCTTGTTCAACGTCTTACATCTGCTTTCTTTTCATTGCTAGACACACTTCTTAAGTATGGATCAGTTATTTTACACTGAAGCTGTGTAAAAAATCTCACCACTATTGTATCCATGACAAAAAAACACTTGGAAAAATAAAACTATAACAATTAACTCTGCTCAGTGACAAAGCTAGGAAGAAAACCCCCTAAAATGCAAATGGAAAAGCCATTTAGTGCGAGTGTCACAAATTCCTGAGCGAGTGAGTCACAACAGCATGTGACATTTCAATTATTTGTATGAAGTTGACATTTAGGCTCTACTCACCTGGTAGTTGAAAGGGACTAGATGGTCCAGAGCTCGCGGGGGAGCTTGGGTAAGTGCTGCTGGCCGGTGAAGGTGGATAGGGGCTGTTTGGCGAAATGGAAAACGGAGTGCTGTTGGGTTGCTGGAAAGAATCTGGAAATGTTGCGTTGTGTGGCATATGTGGTTCGTTGTGGCTTAGGTTCCTGAACTGAACTAGAAGACTGTGCTGTGGATTGAATTCACTATGTCTAGGCACTAACACTGGAGGTAGAACTGCAAAACAACCAAACACAAAAAACCAGATAAACTTACATTAAAAACTGAGATAGAAAGAGTTACAAATAATGTGCTCTTCCGCTTATCATGAAGGGAATTCATCTGCCGTGCCCTTACTCCATCCTCTCTCTCTTTCTTTCTTTCTTTACATTATGCTTCATGGAATACTCAAACTTTATTCTCACAAAAATCGGAGCAAAACCACACTTATGTTTCAGGCAACTGGAAGCAGACTTTTTTTTAAAAAAACAGTCCACATGTGGCACATACCAAAATAATGATTTAGAAGTGCAAAACTCACCGTACACATACATTATCAAAGACTAAAAAAAAGATAAATACAGTCTATATTACTATAGTCAAACTATATAGTTACACATGGTCCTTTTCACTGCAGACAAAGAAAATCTACACTACAATATAAAACTACTGCTAAGCTGAAGTTTTAACTTTTGAATTCAAGAGTGCTAGAGACTGGAATTCAAGTGCTACAGTAAAGTACTTGAGCACTGTAGAGTTGCAACTATTTTGTGAAACAACTGAAGTAACTTTTCACTAGGCCTCCCTGAGTGCCTTACTTCATCTCTCCCACTTGTAACCACAACCCTCCTCACCTTCTCCCACAAGCCTTAAGAGCCATCTCTTGGTTCTGTTCAGCTCTGCTGCCTGCTAATCGGAAGTCAAGTGAAGAACTCTACATCCTAGAATTTCTTTTTTTATCTCCTCAATTCACATGACTCACTGATGAAATATTGAGCCCCTGAAAGAAGGCTACCAACCTTGAGGTTTTTAAACAAGTTTCTCAAAGGAACTCAAGTCTTCTAATCACTGCTTTCTATTTTATTACAAATGAGGTGTTTGCCACTAACTTTAAGGGTAGCAGGCTTAAGAGGTCTGTGGGAAAAAGCATGCTTTACCACAAAGAAAACCAGCTAGCACAGAAGAGACAACACATCTCCCAAAAATCCCACCAGAAAAGTACACTTTCAACATTCCTCTTCCAAACTCCCCCATGCACCACAGGCAATTTGTTACAGAGAACTGGAGGAGGAGGGGGTGAACAACGTGGCACGCGGAGATTCCGTTCAGCTTTTAAGACAGCCGTGTTCAGACATACCTGGGCTCTCCACCCTCTTATAGTGGTACGGATTGATGCAGACTTCCTTCTGTTTAGATCCAAAAGGAAATTCACAAATATCCAATGGCTTTAGCTCGTGATGGCTTTGTAGATCAGGCCAACGCCAAACACGACAGTAAATTACATGGGGAAGGCCTTTTCTGTGAGAAACCTGAAGTCGTCCATCTAAAGAGCGGGGGATAGTAACACACTTGCTGGGCTGTCCCGGACTGCTCAAGGCTTTCTCCAGTTCTTCCATAGCACCCTTTTTCTTTTTCAGCTTTTTTACCAAAGCATCAACAGCTTTTTCTGCCCATTTTTCCTCTTCATCTCCTTGTTTCCAGCCCAACAGACGCTTTACAGCTGGGCTAGTAAAGGAGAACAAACTGGCCATTGACGTCATTTGACACAAGTCTTCAAAAGGTTTGTTGGGTTTTGTCTGCTGGGGTTTTTCTGTTTATTTGTTTTTTCAAATAAATGTCAGTGTTGTGCCAAAAGCAGCTATTGTCACTGGTGAGCTGTATTATTTCTTGGAGGCTCACAAATGAACATGCAGATGTCAGTGCTGAAGTCTTCACATCAAAAATAACGATTGACTCCTCCAATTTAGTTCTATTAAAAAGATAAGTTAACAAGTAATTAGTAAGCAAGTAAAGAACATGGTAAAACCAAAAGGCAGTTATTAAAAGAATCCCTCTTTCAACCCTAGCCATTGCACTTGATTTTGTTTGAAAACAAAATCCCAGAAGTACCAGGACCTCACCCCAAAGCTAAATAAAGCAAAGCATGATCAGAGTCCCCAATTCTTCCTTTACTGATTTGTGGGGAAAAGGACAGTCAAGAGTCCAAAAGGACAGCACGGCTTCTGTTAACAACATTCCTTAAATCCATGACTTCCCTTCAGAAGACAGGCTTAGGGAACAAGCTTTAAAACTGCTATTATACCTCTGTCACGGTGCTTCACCACAAGATTTACACTCACTATGAACAGGGAAGAGGCATGGTGGAACAAGGAGTTTCACAGCCAGTACTGCACTGATTACTCAGCTTCTCACATGGATCTTTATTTCCCAAAAGGAGAAAATACTAAAGCATTTGCTTGCTCTTGAGCTCTAACTAGGTATGCCATGCTTCTAAAAAAAAAAAGTATTTAAAAACAAGGAAGAAGTTGTAGATAACTAGAGGAAAATAAAAAACAATTCGAAGAAAAAAAACAACAAAAAGCCCAAACCAAGCCTTCCCCAGCCACTCAGAAGGGTGCTCAACCTTTTTAGTTGTAGCTATTTTTATGCTGCACTTCCTTGTATCTTTTAAGAAGAATATTTGAACCACTGGATATTTTTAGCCTTTGGCAAAAAAAAAAAAAGAAAGTTTTCTTTTCTCCAGAAAAATGGGGTGGGAAGGCACGGTGCACTAAGTGCTAGAAATGTGACCTTTACTACAAACTGCCTCAAAAAGGAGAGGAGAACAACACTGCAACTCAAACAACGCTCATGAATGGTGGTGTTTTCCACCACTCACCAACCCTAATGCAAATCCTCCCCCCACCAATTTAAGGAGTAACGATGACAAGAGGAAATGATGTGCCGTGGCAACGAACTGATAAGAACTTGTAAAATCCCTTGTGAATACTAAATAAGCAAGTATAGACAATGAGCAGCTGGCAAAAAGCAAGAGCAGAGCTAAGAGAAAGGATGTCAATAACAAAAGATGCTTCCTCTCTTGCTACAGAGACTGCCAAACAACATTGTCTCTCAACTTTTGATAAACCCTGGTGAATTAGAACACCTCACATATCCAAATCTGCACATAAGAGAAAAAGGGGGGTGTGTGTGTGTGTGTGTGGAGGGGGAAAGTAAGATTTAAGTACTTCTGCGCTGTGCTACCTTTAATCAAGAGGATCTTTCTCCTCCCATCTCTGATTAATTAAAAGTCATCTGATAAGGCTTTTCTAAGCGTCTAGGCACATTTACAAGCTCACTCAGACACATGGACGAGCACTCTTCTATAAGCAAACCAAATAGTAAGCATCCTCAGCCAAAGATAGACAAAACGTTTGTAAAAGTCCCACACGTAATCATCCTAGATTTTTTACTAGGGAGGTAGAAGGTAAGAAAAGCTGGGGACAAACCCAAGAACACTTGGCTTCAACAAAGAGTGTAAGCTTTAAAACTTATAAATACCCTTTACAAGGAAAAAAAATAATTCTATTTCACACAGTAGCTTAATCCCATTGGTGGTCTTTGATTATTCAACTTTGTTTCAGTAATTTGGAAAAAAAAAAAATCGGGAAAAGCAAAACAAACAGAAAAACTGTTTGAAGATCTTTCTGCCCAAGCTTTCACAAAAAAAAAAATGAAAAAAAAAAGACAATAGAAGCCTCCATTGCCTCAATAAGCCCTTAGAAGAGGGTATTACAAAAAAAAAGTATCACCTTATTTCTTCAGAAACAAGGACAGGTCTGCACTTTAAATATAATTTAGTTCCCTAGAACTATTACACATGAGAACCTTTGCGCCGTTCAAAGTAACAGGAAATACATAAAGGGAGATAAACTTGGCCAAGAACGCAGATTACATTTATTCTTTTACTGAGGATGAAAGTTTACTGTTCTAAAAAGTAAAAGCTGTTTACAGTCGCAATTAACTTACTTCCAAGCCTTGCATACATTCAATAGCTGTAAGATATCAGCAATTGCTCACACCCCTAAAAAAAGGAAATGAACCACCTAGAATCTCAGACCAGAGAGAAGACAATAAAAAAGTTGTACTTCTGCCTCTCAGCTGTGCTTTCAAAGAACCTTAAGCATTACTAAGGCAGAAGACACACTGGAAAATTCTATAGTTAAACTGAGTTCAAATAACTTTTTAAGAAATGCCTTTTGATTGTTGCCACCCTGATCTATTCAGCTACAGCCACCTCACCTATATCAAACAATCAAGCTTACAAGATCTAAAATTTTATTCTGTGATCACTTATGATTTTGTTCTTTTTAGTATTTTGAACACAACAGTAACACGCATCAACTAGGAATTAAATTTCACTCGTTGTATATAATTTCAACATCATTTACCCACAAGCATGCTCATGGAACAAACAAGCTAACTAAAAGCCAAGAAGTTGGAACAGTTCTACAGAAACGATGATTTGTAGTAAATAGAATTTGTAGGGCAAGTGTCAAGAGAATTTTGATAAACAACTCCGTCCTGTAAACTCTGATTTTTAGTAACATAATTAACTCTAAAATTTTGCATTAATTTGAATAACTATCAGCAAAACAGAATCTAACAGAACAAATATTCCAGAAACATCATAACAGATTTGATCAAAACTTTCAACTTCTTTAAGAAAAAAGAAAAGAAGTCTCCACATACATGCTTGTACCATGACCACTGAAAATTGAGACTGTTAGATTCAAAAATATTAATAGCATTTACTGTAAATCCATCCTGGCCATCCATGAGGCTTTCAAGATACTTCCGCTTAATCGTATCGTATTTTTACCTGCACAAGAAAAGCAAGGGCAAAAAAAAGAAACCCTGCAACAAACTCCTGACAGGCTTTGAGAAGTACAAACCACGCTAAATTTATTTCATTAGAGGCCTTTCAGAAGTTCATTTGGGACGGCAAAAATACCGAAGGATTACAGCTTTTGCTTCTTCTTCAGAAAACAAGGCAGAATTAAAAAGCTTCATGAATTATTTGCAGATCGCAAGTGTTTCCTTTTTCAGAGTTATTCAAGGTCACAAAGCAGTATGTACAGGCATTTACGTAGACACCAACCATTTTCATGTAGAAACTGTTACTCTTGTGGAGTTTTAAAATTTCTGAATGAGTGGCACAACCCACATTTAGACCATTTAGTCGCATTTGAGGTAATTTCAGCATCTAATTTTTGAAAGGTTTCTAAGTAATCATGAAATCTGCTAGGAACAGCTTCATCTATATTTACAATCCATTTCTTCAGAGGCTGTAAAAATGCACATTATGGCCGTGATTGCAGTACAACAGTGCATCGCTAAGCACAGAAACAATTGCTTTAAAGAGTCACATTTTCATTCATAACGTTGCAAAAATTACTCTTATTGTTGCACCTCTAGACACAGCTGGTAACAACTTTCACAGGGGAAAGAAAAGCTTACTTAAATTTCCTTAAGAGGCAGAGCGTCTATTACGCATTACCTTCTTTTATTAAATAACTCTTCAGCTGAGCTACAAGCAAACTGAGAAATAAGTTACTACACGTAAAAAACAGTTACAAACACTCTTTAAAGAGTGTAATGCCTTGCATGGGGTAACATGAGGGGGCTTTGAATGGGTGAGTATAAAAGGAAATAATCATTGTATCAAAACTAAGACTTTAGAACATGCATTATTTATATGCTTAAAATTCTTGTTAATGACTACAGCAAATGGAAGGAAACTTGTTGTGTGAACAGATCCACTGTTTGAACTCCTTCTCAATACCTCATTAAGCCAGCTAGATATAAACAGAGAAAGTACAAATTACATTTCATTTGCGAAGATGGGACAGACTACCTTTCAACCACCATCACAAATACTAACCAACTCAACTGCCTTTCCATTCCTCTTGTCAGATTTTCTCAGTTGACTATATTAAACAGGCAAGTTAATTTGCTTCGCTATCAAGGAATCTCATGCTGGCTAAAATGGCCTGAACAAACTCACAGCAGAGCGGATCAATATAAAATTATAGATGGTGTGTTTATTTTAATGAGGTACACTTTTTATGTAATGTGTTCTGCCATCGATTTCAAACTAATTTCCCACCTGCAAAATCTAAATTTAAAGTACCATTAACCTGTTTAATCTACTTGCTTGCAAAGAAAGCTTCCTGTAGCATCATACCCAATCTGAAATAAGGAACTTCACTGCTCATGATTAGAAGCTGCTCTGAGACTCAATTTCACAACATAAACAAACCACTACTTAGAAGTAACTACACTGGAGCTGCTGCAGATTTGTAGTCAAAACTGCGTTTTGCAGCCAGCTCTTGTGCTTGACTTTATTGCCCCTTCAAACTTAGAAACGCTCAAGTATTTTGACTCCATACACAGACAAACGTATCACATATTCACACTGAACACTCCAAAACTCTATTACAGCGTATTATGTTATATTCAATTATCGACATTCTCTTTAAAACCTCGCACATCAATTTCAGCTGGTTTTATCAAGGTCCTTCTTACCTTACAAATTTCCTGGCAGGAATTGCATGGGATTGTGTTGGGGTTTTATTATCATTTTCCCAAGTCTACATCTTACGCTGTAGCCCAGCACACAGACCCGTGCAATGGCATGCCTCAGAGCCTTTTCATGAGGACAAATACAGAAGAAGTGTTATTTCCACAGTTTTTCCACAGAGATCAAGGATAAAATAAATCCTATGGTTACACAGTAGTTTAGAAACCTGAGTAATAAATTCGAAGAGCTTACATACTCCGTACCACTGCCATAGCCTCACAACAGAAAAGATTCTTCTTCAGTTACCCTGTGCAACATCTTAGCTATGAAGAATATGATCAATGATACCTCTTCTTTCTCCTCCCCTTAAGGGTAAGAGATGAAAGGAGATTTTGTCGATGATATCAAAAAGGAACGTGTGGTATTTTCATCAGAACTGAGCTTGCATATCCAAGCGCACAGCCAGTCGACCAAAATCTGCAGTAAGTGCTTTTACACTAGCCCTGGATTTCTTTGCCTCAAACAACCCTTGTAGGACAATATATTCTAACTAATAATAGATCTAAACAAGAACAGAAAAGAATTGTCTGGTATCTTGAAAAATTTCACTAAACGTGACTGTTCTCAAAAGAACCAGCCAAACAAAAAAAGTATTGACAACTTAAGACATAGTTTTCACACACAGTACTTGTTCATTTCCACATCTGTACATTATCTAACACACTTTAAAAAAAAAAGCCAACCCAAACCCAAAAACCTGAAGCACTTAACTCTGTCAGATGGTAAGTATTTAACTAGCACTCTCGAAAAAGAAATCTAACAAGAACTCAGAGGCCAAGCACAAGCAGCAAGTAATACATTGTACAAGCGGAATCATAAAAGCCATACAGCTCAGACAGCAAAAATTATGCTTTTACTTTTATTTAAAAACTCCTTCTCAAAAACTCCTGTTAAAAAAGTAATACAAGTGGTAATGACATATATCACAAAAGTCCAGTCAGAAAGAGTTCACTAACAGAGCTTCACTGCATTTGAAAAGCACCCTCGCTTCCAACTGATGTCAAGAAAACCTCAGAAAAAGTGTTACCAAAGGACAAAAAGTTTTGAATTTATTCTGAATCATGGCAAAACATGAGTTTAACTGTGCTACAGGAGAGAGGGAGAGAAAAACAGACAAAAATTCCCAAGACTAAAAAAGTTAGTATTTATTTAAGGCATCCATTTAAATCACAAAAATCCAATGCTCAACACAGCCCTGGCCTCTGCAAGTACTCTAATTACTAGGCAATTAGCTTTTGTAGTTCTCAAAAATTACAAATTCCACCTCAGAACCAAAAATCTCTCTGCCTTAAGTGTTTTGTCAGAGCCCGTGCATTTTCTCACACTTCTATTTCAGCTAACTGGCACTTTCCAACAGAACCATTAGGCTGAAAAATGTCATCATCAAGAGCAGTCAGAACATCTGAAAGTCAACTCTTAAATTGCCTCATGCTTTTAAGGTTATTTAAAATCTACTCTAACCACAGCAGATAACTACAAGTTAGCATCTATTTCTAAATTAAAATTACATACAAGAGCATCACTAAATTTCTCTAAACATGAAAACAAAAGCCTATGCCTCCACTGGTACATTAGTGGACAGGGACAAGCAAGTGGGTGATTAGGAATGATCTCAGTACTACATATGGAGAGAAAAAAAAAAAAGGAAAATAATCTTGCCTTCCAAAAAAAATTTGGATGCTTATATTCAAGACCTTCATTAAAGAATAAGAACCTAAATATGTCCACTGAAAATGTGAACTGGCAACAAAAAAGCGTAACCTGAAAGAAGGGACTGTACACTTTTGTAAGGCTTTAAAAGAGGGGAAGAAAAATAGAGACGTATATGTGTGAGCGTGTGTGTACACACTTTCACTCCAACTGAATTGCATCAAGACTGTGACAAGTTTACAAAAGCTACAGGATTTGGAGGGAACACTGACAATAGTAATTCAGCGAGCTTCCCCCCCCTCCACAGAATGAATGAATGGCAAAGTATTCTAAATTTGTCAGTTTGTGACATCCACTGACCCAGAATTCAGAGACACTACCTCATAGTTGGTGGATCGGTAGCAGCGATTCTGACAAAGATCCTCTGTCAAGGATGACAGTCCTGGCAGGCTCAACCTTGGTGGTAGGTCAGTAGGGATACAGACTTGGCAGGCAGCGTCCCGCACCTTGCCAACCCACACTGGTCAAGCACGCTCAAGTGCCAGCCAAACTTTTCTACGTGGTCACAGGAACACCGCTGAAAAGGCTCCCAGAAAACGGTGCAGGAGCTCGCACCGCAACTAATGATAACTGCATCAGTCTTAAATTACTGTTCAACTTGTTTTTAATGAGTTGTTTATCAACGTTAGCCATGAAATACCTAAAGTGTTCTCAGCTCACACAAGACCAAATCTTTTCAGAGCATGAGCTACTTAGCTGTTGCTATTAAAAAGTCATTTAAAGATCTTTAAATAAGAAACATTAACACATTAAAATTAATTTTAGCAAATCCAGATGTTAGAAGAAACTTACATTTTACTAAAAAAAAAAAATACACCAAGAAACAACTGGCAGAGAAGGAAGATATAAAGACTTGCATAGAATTGCCACAGCAGTATTTCTGCAGGTATGTAGTTTAGCCAAGAGCAACAGAATAGTTCTCAGAGTTTTCTTTAGAGAACCATAAAGAAAACATAAAGGACGTTTTCCTGAAATTAAAAGCGCCCTCTGGAATATTACAGATGATAACATAATTGGCCAAGGCCATTTGAATAAACTCCAAAAGTCGCTTAATAGAGCACAAGCACTTCATCTTGAGAGACATGATTTCTTCTACCTCAGATAATAGTCTATCACGCCGAAAACTTCATGGGAGATCGCTCACACAAAGTGTAAGATTAAAAATCTGACTTTGGAACACAAACAGCATCCGCAGTTAAAGTTCCTTTGGGATCCAACAGAGGTTAAAACTCCAAACCTCGAACAAAAACCACCCCCCCCAGCCGTACGCAGCAGCATCATCGCAGCACGCCCTTTTGTTGTGATCTTTTGTCATCAAGAGAAAAAAATGCGGAGAATGCCTCTCTTCCTTCTTTCCCATTTCTCATCCCCATCGTGACTGTCCAACCTGGCTCCCACCAGGAAAATTTTCTTTAGAAAAAAGAAAATCCCATCCCCAAAAGTGTATTTTCTCCACATTTAAAAGGAAAAACAAAAGGTTTGACAAAGGCAGGTAGCCCAAAAAATGCGTTGTTTGTTGGGGTTTTATTTTATTTTGCAAAAGTAGCTGCCGTTAAGCACTTAGCAGCAATTTCAAGGCTGAGTGAACAAAATTTTAATATCAGAGGCAAGACTAAACCACTATCAAACGGTAGGGATTAAGACATTAAATCCAACAGCACCCTACACAGACAGGGCACTCTCAAAGGTTACAACACACTAATTATGAAACATCTTCAATTAAGTTATTTGCTGCTTCTATTAACTTCCACTACCACCAGCTGCCAACTTCATAAAGCATTACAGCTTTTGATGAGCACGGGCACATGACAGCAATAGCATGTTTGCATCTTTTTTTAGTTTCCCCCCTTCTCTTCAATCAAATTCTGCAATTCCTTGGAATATCAGAACTTCCAGAACTAAGATATGCAACGAACACCACTCATTTCAGTTTTCACTATTTTAAAGCCACTTGTAGAAGGCAAATTACCCGAAATTAACAAAGGACTGAAATCCAGCAAGAGATTTCATTTAAAACCATCACACACTGAGGATCTAATTTCCCAGGACAAGACAAAACTTACAGGCTGATGCAAATTTTGACAGTTATTCCTTGGAGGTTTTGTTAAAGCAGAGAGCCCAAGTCATTCACTGAGTAAAATCTCTAAATCCCAAAAGATTCAACAACTATTACCGTGCCTATTCAATAATATATTCAACACCTACTGCTGAATCAGTTCTCCCCTACCTCATTCCACCGAGAAATACCTTCATTTAATTAGCCTGAAGTCACAGCAGAAACTACACATCCGGGAGAGAGCACAGATCACTTGATTTCCAGTCTTGTGCTTTTTAACCGCAAGACCATATTTCCTCTATTAAGTTTACAACCCGCAGAAAACAAAAATTGCCATTCTAAATCACTTAAGCGGCCCATCTGTTGTCAGGCAGCTGTCAGGGCTGGATGCACGCAAGGAAGGCCAAGGTGGACAAGTGTGCGTGTGCCCTGGCATCCACGGATTTGAACCAGGCGGGTTTGCTGCTCTGCCCTTTCGCCTGCCCAGGCCTTACTGCAGAGGAAAGCGGAGCCACTCGCCTCAAGAACTTAAAAACAAAAAAAAAAAGAGAGAGAAAGAAACAAAAACCACCGAGCTTTTTATGAGCATTGCAACAGTTTGCTTCTAGAGTTGCGTGCACGGACTTATTTTTATCAGCAACGGAGCGTGTTTTAGCAGCGCGGTGCCGCGCTCCCCCTTCTCCCCTGCCGGGGCT
>NW_009727891.1:0-254 GCF_000703405.1 Apaloderma vittatum | reverse complement strand
ACCACTTGTGATCGGTCGGTGCTTAAGTGCCAGGTAGACCTGTTGGCCACTACTGAATTTGGAATTGGGTAGATCTGGTGGTTGATGACGACCCTGAAGCCACGTAGATTTGGAGGCCTCTGCATGACAAAGCTTTGTAGACCAGGCAGGCACCACAGCTCCATACCTGGAACAGCAACCTCATCAGGATGTTTCTGTTCATTCTGTTGTAACCAAGTTAAAGCTCCCAGACTCTCTCCTCTTTCTCTGGTTAG